>NC_056750.1:645907563-645957563 GCF_019279795.1 Protopterus annectens
GGTACATTTTGGCCTTAAGAATATGGCACCCATTAAAAACTTCACTGCAGTTTTTGTGGATTTTCGGCAACCCATTGATGGCGGGTACAGTGGGATATGCAACATTAAAAAACTCATATAAACTCTTTACTGATAGACCTATTCTCTCATGAATTCATCATCAGTCTATCCAGATCTTTTTTACTGATCTTAGAATATGTGGTCCCATCGCTTAGAATTTCTTCCATTTTGTTAGCATATGTATTAGAATTCATCACCACTATTGCACACCCTTTGTCTGCTGGTTTTATTATTATGTCCTTTTTTTTGAGGTTTGCTCAAAGCTATACGCTCATCATGTGTTAAATTATGAAAGTGTTTGCCAATTTCTTTTTCTCTGTTATCGGCTACATCATTTCCACAGAGTCGTATAAACATATCTACAGTGGGGTGACATAAAGGCACGAAGGTGCTTGGTTTCTTATAGCCACTTCTGTCTCCTGTCACTTTTTCTCCTTCATTACCAAATATATGTTTCAGAGTAATGTTCCTCCCAAAACATTTCAAATCAATTATGAACTCATTTAATGGGGATTGAATAGATGGTATGAAATTCAAACCTCTTTGTAGAACATTTAGTTGAGTTTTTGTTAACTGAGTGCCAGATACATTCACTACTATAGACTTATCCATTTTACTCAAAAAACTTTCCTCTTTTTCCTTTCTCTCCTCGCAGATCTGGGAACTCGAGAACTGTTGTTTTGGATTAAAAAAGGCAGTTGATGAAAGATGGGCAAATGAGTAGATCCTTTCTTCAGTATAGTCCCCATTGAATTTATAGGGCTGGCCGAATCACCTTTGATACCATTAACTATTTCAATACCATTAACTGTTTCAATCATGTTGCCTTTTCTCCCATTCCTAGCTGGGAAGATAGCATTACTGGCTTCATCTTCCTGATGTCTCACACTGCCACTGAAATTCCCTCGTCTTGCATCGAGGGTTCATTCATATGTGCTACATTAGTATGTACGTCTGCTTGCACCATAACAGAATGTGTAATACTATCCTTTTTTTTATAAGATAAAGCCATGTTCCTGTCTTCTGTGGCATTCAATTCTGATGGCATCATTCTGTTATTACTATTTGGCCATTCCTTAGGCCATTCAAACACATGACCATTTTTAAAATCCTTATAGTCTCTCAATAGCTTATGCTTTTAATGCCTTTTAATTTATCGTCATACACATCCAGTTTACTTTGTAAACTCTCCAGTTTCATTAGATTTGCTTCAGATAAGTTCATATTTTCAAACTCCTTCTGTTTATTTTCTATTAATCTAGATACATCCTCTTCTTGTGGCTTGAAAAATTCAGTAAGTAATTTCATGTATTTGAAGCTTGTCTCTGTGTTAATTGTTTGCCATTGTGCTAGTAAATCCAGAAAGGTGTAACCACAGCTAGGCATGCACCTAACTCACAAACCTCTGAGTATAACTTGGTAATGTAGGCAGGCTTCCATATGGAAGTGCACTGTATCCATTTCAAATGGTAAACCGCATTCTCCACTTTTTATAACTAGCTTCAAAGTTATCAAAATTTGAAATCACTGATGAACTACCCTTCACATTATCCAAATTCAGATTCAATAAAGGGTTATTCATACCCATCGCTATTTTGGTTACTGTTTTTTGTGGATCTGCTTCCATACTGCAGGATTGTTTCTCTTGTAAAATAAATGCAGCTTCCATAAAACTTGCCGTTATGTGTAGTGTGACTAATGCACCAAACATTACTTCAAAGCAAGAAAGTCAGACCACCAAAGGTAGTCCAAGCCAAAATATTACTTAAAAGAAGAAAGAATGGACATACCACCATACATGGACACAAATAATCAAATAAAAATTTTATTAATGTCAAAGCCAAATTCAGGTGAAAAGGACAAGTGCTTTCGACCATAGCCTTCTTCAGATCCTGACAGTATTGTTTAAAAACTTAAAAGAACCAGTTATAATCCTGTCATGCATTATAGCATTTCCTATCTTCTTTAGTTCAAGAACCTATGAGATCCAATTAATTTCCTTCCATCCATTACATCACTTCCTATCTTATTCCAGTCAGGTGGCTCAGTGGCAACACACCTTCAACCACTGAAGTCTTTCCTTTTCAGACTCTGTTCTTTCAGGACTGGTTTCAGCATTATTAATCCATTCAGTCCTGGTGGGCAATCAGCCATCAGGTCCATTATCCATTTAATTTCTTCTATTTCTGTTTTATTACATAAATCCCTTCCTCTTTTTGTTTCTCTTATAACAGAAAGGACCATAAACTTAAGCGAATGTGTACTATTATTTTTCACATGTGAATATAAGGCATTTGTTTCTACTTTAGTCGTTATATCGGACAAATGACAGAAAATGTGTTCCTTCAGCATTCTATTCATTTTTCCCCACATAGTAAGCCATGCGGATGGAACACATAGCTATATATATAACATTTGTGCAGGTACAAGTGGCATGATCCTGTAAACTATAAAACTTTCCTGTTTTAGGATGCCTAAAGACATTACTTGTATTGATCAAATGACAGGCTTTACAAAAGCCGCATTTGCAAGTAACTTTGTGTGTATATTCAAAAGATGTCCCCTTGCTATAAATGCCATCCTTTTAGCATAACACTCTTTTCAGATTTTTCTTATTTTTAAAAGCAAAGCTTGGAGTATCGCCAACAATCTCTCTAATCTTGTGATCTGATGTTAGTATTGGCCAGTGCTTCCTGATGACATCACATAAATCAAATTATCAGTGCTGTAAGTAAGTGTACATCTAAATGTATTTGTCATGGCTCTGGGTCTTATTACTTCATGATCTTGATGTTTTGAATAGTAGGGTCATCCTTTCCGTGTTCTTAATTCCATCGCTTTCACTTCATCCATTCCTACTGCTTTTTCACTATAGCCTCTTTCTTTAAAGTTGTCAACTAACGTGTCTTGTTCCCTTATGAAGATTTCATCTTTGGTGCATAGCTTTGATATACATGTAACTTGGTTATCCACTATATTATGAAAAATATGCCTAGGATGCATGCTGGAAGAGTGAAGCATCTGATTCTGCCACATGGGTTTTCTGTATAAAGTAGTATCTATGCCTTTCTTACTATCCAAATACAGCCTCAAAACTAAATACCACAGAAGACAGGAACATGACTTTATCTTATAAGAAAAAGGAAAGTATTACACATTGGGTCATGATGCAAGCAGACATACAAACTAATGCAGCACATATGTATGAAGCCTTCGATTCAAGATGAGGGAATTTTAATGGCAGTGTGAGGCATCAGGAAGATGAAGCCATTAGTGCTATCTCCCCAGCTATGAATGGTAGAAAAGGCAACATGATTGAAATAGTTAATGGTATTGAAATAGTTAATGGTATCAAAGGTGAGTTGGCCAGCCCTATAAATTCATTGGGGACTATACCAAAAAAGGGTCTACTCATTTGCCCATTCTTCATCAACTGCCTTTTTTAATCCAAAACAACAATTCTCAAGTTCCCAGATCTGCAAGACGAGAAAGGAAAAAGAGGAAAGTTTTTTGAGTAAAATGGATAAGTCTATAGTAGTGAATGTATCTGTTAACAAAAAGTCCGCTAAATGTTCTGGAAAGAGGTTTGAATTTCATACCATCTATTCAATCCCCATTAAATGAGTTCATAAGTGATTTGAAATGTTTTGGGAGGAACATTACTTTGAAACATATTTGATAATGAAGGAGAAAAAGTGACAGGAACCAGGAGTGGCTATAATAAACCAATCACCTTTGTGCTTTTGTCACCCCACTGTAGATATGTTCATACGCCTCTGTAAAAATGATGTAGCAGATCACAGAGAAAACGAAAGTGGCAAACACATAATTTAACACATGATGAGTATATAGCTTTAAGAGAACTACAAAAAGGAAGGATATAATAATAAAACCAGCAGACAAAGGGGGTGCAATAGTGGTGATGAATCCTAATACATATGCTAACAAAATGGAAGAAATTCTAAGCGATGGGACCACATATTCTAAGATTAGTAAAAAAGGTCTGGATAGATTGATGATGAATATGCGAGTTCTACTATATGGGAAACTGATCAATAGATTTGTCAGTAAAGAGTTATATGAGTTTTTTGATGTTGCATATCCCACGGTACCCACCATCAATAGGTTGCCGAAAATCCACAGGAATTGCAATGATCCACCTAGGCATTCCATTGTGGCAGGTAGAGGATGGGTAACTGAATCACTTTCAATATTCTTAGAAGGTGAACTCAAGAAATTGTTACCTACAGCAAAAACACAGCTAAAAGATACAGTGCAATTTTTGGGACAGCTGCATGATACAATGGAATCAAGAAACACATTTGAAGGCCTTCTATTAATTACTATGGCTGTGAACAGTTTATTCACAACGATTCTGAATAGCTATGGAATAGAGGCCATAAGAGAATATGGTGATAGACAACTAGTGGATGTTGATCTTATATGCAGTCTCTTGGAGCTAGTACTGGAGAATAATGTTTTTATTTATGGGAACACCTACTATTGGCAGAAATGGAGGGTTGCCATGGGCATCCTCTGTGCTAACAGTTATGTGAATCTTGTCCTGGCACAATGGGAAAAGGAATGGAACATCTATGAAAGCAATAGATGGAAATAACATCTTCTCTTCTATAACAGGTTTGTGGATGATATTTTCCTTTTATGAGAAGGTAATGAAGCCACGTTAGATTAATTTGTTTTTTTAACGAATACCAAAACCTTTTTGAGATTTAACGTCAAGTCATCGAGAAAAGAGATTGAGTTTCTAGATGTGAAGCTGTATTTGGATAGTAAGAAAGGCATAGATACTACTTTACACAGAAAACCCATGTGGTGGAATCACATGCTTCAGTCTTCCAGCATGCATCCTAGGCATATTTGTCGTAATATAGTGGATAACCAAGTTACACATATATTGAAGCTATGCCCCACAGATGAAATCTTTATAAGAGAACAAGAGAAGTTGGTTGACAACTTTAAATAAAGAGGCTATAGTGAAAAGCAATAGGAATGGATGCAGTCAAAGCGATGGAATTAAGGACACAGAAAGTACGACCCTACTATTCGAAATGTCAAAATCATGAGGTAATAAGACCCAGAACCATGACAAATACATTTAGATATACACTTACTTATACCACTGATAATTTGATTTTATGTCATATCATCAGGAAGTACTGGCCAATACTAACATCAGATCTCAAGATTAGAGAGATTGTTGGTGATACTCCAAGTTTTGTTTTTAAAAATAAGAAAATCTGAAAAGATTGTTATGCCAAAAGGATGGCATTTATAGCAAGGGTACATATTTTGAATATACACGCAAAGGTACTTGCAAATGTGGCTTTTGCAAAGCCTGTCATTTGATCAGTACAAATAATGTATTTAGGCAGCCTAAAACAGGAAAAAGTTATAGTTTACAGGGTCATGCCACTTGTACCAGCAAAAATGTTATATATATATTGCTACATGTTCGGTCTGCTGTGCTTACTATGTGGGAAAAATAAATAGAATGCTTAAAGAAATGCATTTTACATCATTTGTCCAATATAAGGAATAAAGTAGAAACAAATGCCTTATATTCACCTGTGAAAAATAATAGTACCCATTTGCTTACGTTTATGGTCCTTTTTGTTATAAAATAAATGAAAAGAGGAGGTGATTTATGTAATGAAACAGAAATAGAAGAAATTAAATGGATAATGGACCCGAGGGCTGATTGCCTACCAGGACTAAATGGATTAATAATGCTGAAACCAATCCTGAAAGAATGTAGTCTGAAAAGGAAAGACTTCCATGGTTGAAGGTCTGTTGCCACTGAGACACCTGATTGGAATAAGATAGGGAGTGAGTAATGGATGGCAGAAAAATAATTGTATCTCATAGGTTCTCGAACTAAAGAAGATAGGAAATGATGGAATGGGTGGCAGGATTATAACTGGTTCTTTTAAGTTTTTAAACAATACTGTCAGGCATAGAAAACAGGATCTGAAGAAGGCTATGGCTGAAAGCACTTGTACTTTTCACCTGAATTTGGCTTCGACATTAATAAAGTTTTTATTTGTGGTCTGTGTATGGTGGTACACACATTCTTTCAGCTTTTAAGTAATATTTTGGCTTGGACTACCTTTGGTGGTGTGACTTTCTTGTTTTGAAGTAACTTACTTCACTAGATGGGTAGCTAGTTGCTCACCAACAGAACACATACTGTCAAGATTGGTGACTCCACCTGTACCAGTAGGCCCGTCACCAGTGGCATACCACAGGGATCTGTGCTGGGCCCTTTATTGTTTGGAATCTATTTCTCAGAAGTCCAGGCTAAAGTAGAGAGCCTTTGACTTACCAAGTTCGCTGATTATTGCCAGATGGGTGCAATCACGGAGTCCCCCAACGATGTTAACATATTACAGGCGGCCCTAGCACAGCCCAATGACTGGAGCCAATGCCGTGGTCTAAAACTAAATAAAAATTAGTGCATTATTATTCCTTTTGGCAAAGTGGAATTCCCTGATGTTTGCAATATTGAGATAAACCTCCTAAGTTCAAACCCAGTGGTGTGAGATCTGGGAACACAGATAGATAGAAGTCTGAACTTTGACAACCAAGTTTCCACAGTGGTAAGGAAAGCCTTCTACATTGTGCACCTCATAAGTAAGGACATTGCATCCAAGTCTAAGGATGTTATAACTCCATTGTACTTGACCTGTATCAGACCATTAACAGAAGACAATGTTCCATTCTGCATTGTACCTCACCAAACATCTGCAGCAGCTGTACAGACATCAGAAGTTTCTCATCAAGAAAATACAGGTCCTCCAAATCATGACTTGCATAGATAGACTAAAAGCCCTGTCATTGTAGTCTGTATCATATAGACTGCTGATAGGCAACTTGTGCATGGCCTACAGGGCAGTCTCTGATCCTGCCCTGATAGATATGCTGCACATCTTCAAGCCAAATGGGATCTAGGGATCTAAACCTAGCTTGTGACATTAACAGAACATGCTGGAGAGAGAAAGAGACATCTCCCAGAGATTGCTGCTACTCCTGAATAAACTTCCAATTCACATACGCAGAGCTCCTCACTGACCCTATTCAAGCACAGCCAGGAAAAATGGATGACAGACTGCAAATTCCCTGCAGGAGTGGCACCCATGTCCCTCATGGACAACGGTAGTCAGTGTTTATCATTGACTCGCTGTATGAATTATGTCCATCTAACCGAGGACAATTGAGGCAACTTGGCATTAACATGGCTAGGCTTGTACGGGTTCTAGGGCTGCTAACCTAGTAACATGTTATGAACCTATAAGACAAAAGTGTTAATCGCAGTAAAGCTTCTTTAAATGCATACTGATTCAAGGTGATTTAGTTTGAAGATTTGAAGGAATTTAATATGCAAAGTTTGGAATTTCCTGACAGAAGCTAAGGTTCACTCTTCTGCCTGAACCACAACCTGCTCTCAAGCCCCTCCATTTACGAATTGCTCTGTCTCTTTGAACTTTTTTTTTTTAAGCCACACATCAATGTATTTTTGGAATGTCAGAACATGACTGTAACTACGTCTGCAAGATGCAGATGGCACAGAATTTGGAAGCCAAAATAGAATACCAGATTGCATTTCCAGATCTGTGTACAGCAAGAATGTTTCTTTTTGAAGTCTGAAATACCATACAGGAAGTACAGCCAACACATAAATGAGAATAGCTAAGAAAAAAAAAAAAAAAAAAAACTTGATTGACCACAAGGCAAATAAAGCTATAGGCAACCAGTTAAGGTAAGCAATATGACATACAGGAGCAGCCCTAGGTCAACTGGTGCCCTAGGCAAAAGAGTTCCATGGTGCCCCAAACCACATTACCTGGTGCCCCCATCCTGGTCTACCTATACCAAATAAATACTGGAAAAGCACCCCTGCTAGACCGGCCCCTAGGCAGCTGCCTAGTTGGCCTATGCCTAAGGCCGGCTATGATGACATACATATAAAATGTTACATACAAAGTACAGCTAATACAGAGAGCACACAATGCCCATAGCGGGAAAGAGATTAGCTAATGATACTTAGTATTCAAAGGACACCAATTCACAGAAATCAGTGCTAAATCCATAATGCCAAAAGGTTGAATGTAGAAAGATCAAAGTCAAAAAGTCAAATGTCAAAAACCTCACAATAAATATGAATGAAGCATAGAATATTGAATGTCAGTGTATATAAAATACTGAAATACTAGATGTCAACGACGTTAGTCTATTACTCTTGGCACCAGCATAAAACTTCACAGTATGAGGTAGTAATCTCCGTCAACTACCCTACCCTTGGTCAGATATAAATGAGACAAGGTTTAAGCTTGTCAAGGATAATTCCCAGAGCTGCAACTCATGCCACTGTTTTCAGCTCAGAATGACTAACAGAACCATTTGTATTAGTGCACAAGCAGTGATTCTAAATTTTTAGACTTTAAAATCTTCTCTGAGATTTAGAAGGCATCATATACCATGTCCCCAATGGATAATGTTGGTGTTGGTGTCATAGATTGTGAGCAGATGCTGCTGAGATGCAAGTGTGAGGCTGAGTTGTTCCAGTCAGGGATCTACTGGGTACAGGAAATCTCTTGACATTGACCCAAGTGGCTCTACCTCCTTCAAAAGACCTGCCCCTAATGGTATACTCCAGGTTTCATTCTTTAGGTCCCTCTTTTTTGGCATTACTTCTTGGGGGTCAAAGCAGATGTTAAAGTTTATGGCTAACCATGTTTGCAGACAATTGTAAACCTGGTACTGTCATAAACTCCCCAGAGGACACCAAAATTATCCAAGAGGACCTTTCACAAATAAATGGCTGGATTTGTTTGACTAAATCTAAATGCCAAGAAATGTGTAATTTTAACTTTCAGCAAGCATGACTCTTATTGTGACTATCACATTGACGTCACACCCCTGAGAGTCGTTTCCACAGTCACTGATCTGGGAACCGTTGACAATGAACTGTCCTTTGATTACCACATATCCACTGTTTAAAGGAAGTCCTTTTTCATCATGTAACTTGTATATAAAGGCATAGCATCCAGGTCCAGGGATATGATCAGTCTACAGTACTTGGCTGCCATCAGGCTGACCATTGAATATGATGCCACATCTGGTATGCTTCTGACCTTTCACAGCTAGAAAGACCAGAATGCTTTCTGACTAAACAAATTGATGGCTTAAATCACAAAAACCTATGCAGATCATCCCCCTTTTACATCTTCTCAGTCAGGCTACAAAGAGTCAACCTGTATCTCATATATAGAGCTGCAACAGATGCTATCCTATCAGACCTGATACACATTCACAAGTCCAGTGATAGAGTGAACACCCACTCAAGGGATCCTTATCTTTTTGTTAATCTAACGCCCTCTGGGTTATTTGTATGCAAAATATAAGGGCTAAAAACTGCCATGGGAATGTCAGGCTAGGCTTCTTAAAATCACCACAGATCAATAGCCTAGTAAAGTCATATGAACCTATCTGTGTGATCTACTCACCTATTATGTAAGCAGACATTCCCTTTTCAAGTCCAGTGATTTTCCCAATGTACATCTGGAACATTTTTACGTGTGTGCATGGAGGCTTATATCGATGCTGCGAGTGTACATGGAAGCTAACATGGATGCTGTATGTGCAACTGTACTGCACATAAGGATCATCATGGCATTATCCCTGACCTCAGCCATTCCCATGTAGTGGTGAAATCCCTCACGTATAACTGGCAGTACTTTCACCACTCCTACCTGACTCTCGGTGGCAGTAGCCTGGGCCTGAACTGTGTCACAATACATCTACTGTAGAACAATCAAGGCCTTGCATGTCTCTAGAGGCTACTGTGGAATATGCCTTCACCTGGCATGTCTCTGTATAGTGTGACAGTGAGTACTGCTATGCCGGAATGGGTAGTCTCTTCAATAAGAGGTTCAGGCTGTGAACAGGAAACAGGTGCTGAGGTATGTGGTGTTTCTCCAACTGCTGTAATGCAATTTCCTCATTCTGCTGAGTGTGTGCGTCTGCCACAGTCTACAAATTTATCTACATTCATAGAGGTAGAGGGCCCTGCCAGTACACTTTGCGACTGTGTTCCACTATCTAAAGGCTATTTCAGGAGACTCAAGGGTATTGCTGCTTAATGCTAGGAATCTAAACAGTAAACTGCACTCCCTGGAAGCACTCACCTTGGAAGATGCTGACATCTGTGCACTAACAGAGTTGGTTCATGATCACAGAGAGTACCCCAGCCATACAAGGCTACAATGCCTTTCACACATTCAGACCTCAAAATGAGCATGAAAGAACCAAACGTGGAGGTGTATCCATATTCCTTAAATCCAAATACACCTTGAAACTGGCAAAACAGTATGACTCTCTCGAGCTACACCAGGTCCAAATAACTATAGGCAAAATACCCTACCACATCATTGCTAGCTACAGGTCCCTCACCATGAACTAGAAGGACACCACCTACTTGGACTTTCTACAGTTGCTCAGTATGCAGACAAACACCTTGGTCATGGGAGATTTCAACTATCCTTCCATTGATTGGGCAACTTACACAAGCGCAAACATGTTTGCTCTGACGTTCCTGGATTTTCTTAATTCAAATGCTCCAGAACAGTTGGCCTGCACCCCCACAAGGGGCTCAAATATCCTAGACCCAGTGCTCACTAACATGGGGGGGGGGGCACTGCACTACTCCATGTGTGTTTCCCTCCCTGTTAAAGTCAGAACATAAATCAGTCTTGGTTGAAGTAAAGGAGCAAAAAAAAAAAAAAAAAAAAATGAAATATTTCTCCAAAACAAGCTATAACCTAACAAGCGACGGTATATAAAAAGTTTCAAAGGCCCTAGTAACACAGCCAACAATGACTCTTGTGCAGCAGCGTGCAAATGTCCTTTATAGCTACTTAAACAAATGTATTGACTTAGCTGCACCTGAAAGGAGTAAAACCAGGTCCTCCCATAAAAACAAGCCACCATGGTGGATTGTAAGAATAAATAAGTTGTATAACAAAAAAAGGAAAGAAACTGATATCTAAGAACAAGAGGGAACTTATTCAACAGAGGAAGAATGCCCTCCACAGCTTGAACAAGCAAATCAGATGTCTTGTAAAGTCCTCTAAGGCCAGTTATGATACTAAATTAGCATTTCTAGCTAAAGACATCCGTAAGGCATTCTTTAGCTACATCCAAAATCTAAAAGGAAATGCCCATCTATGTGCTGAACTATAGTGGATGGTACCAGTCACACTGAACCTTAGGAAATTGCCAACCTGCTAGTTGACAGATTTGGCAATAACTTCACTTCCCTGTCCCCACCAGCCATATCCCAAAGCATTCTTGACACCAGTCCTCTACCAAGTATTTCCAAAAAACAGGTCACACAAGTGCTTTAAAAGGCCAAAAGCATGGTCTGTATGGGACCAGATAAAATCCCAGATTGCTTACTAAGCAATCTAAAAGAACAACTAGTGAAACAACTTGGTACTCTCTTTAATCATAGCCTGAGCACTGTCTTTGTTCTGACAGAGTGGAGAAGACAGCAGTAATCCCATTACACAACGGGGGTCCATCAACCAACCCTGGAAACTATCGACCCATAAGCCTAACCAGCCTTACCTGCAAGGCCATGGAGAGAATCATCATGGACCTTATCAAAAAGGACACAAGCAACCTTCAACCTCTTGACCCGACCCAGTTTGGTTTCATCAAGGATAGACCTTATTAAACCTGGTGGGTGGACTTCTGTGAGAAAAGCACAAAGCTGTGGATGAGGTTAAAGCAGTACAAATCGCCTATCTTGATTTGGCCAAGGCTTTTGACACAATCCTCCACTCAGGGATCATTGGCAAACTCTCCCAGGTGGGGATTAACCAACCTGAGGATTAACCCATACATCAAAAGATGGGTAGCCAACTGGCTCACTGACACACACTGCCAAAGTTGGGGAGTCCACCTCCACCAGTTACCAGTGGGGTACCACAAGGGTTTGTGCTGAGCCCTCTACTGTTTGGAATTTATTTCTTTGAGGTCCAGGCAAAAGTAGATGGCCTGTGGCTTACCAAGTTTGCAGATGACTGCAAACTGGGTGCAATTGAGCCCCCCAAGAATGTAAACACATTACAGAAGAGGCTGACACAGACAAATGATTGGTACCAATGTCACAGACTAAAATTAAACACAAAAAAAAGCCTCAATTCCTTTTGGCAAAGTAGCAGCCCCTGCTAAGCACCACTTTAAGCTCAAACCCAGTGGTACAAGACTTGAGAACTTAGGTTGATAGCAATCTAAATTTCATTCACCATGTGTCCATACTGGTAAGGAAAGCCTTCTACATTGTGCATCTCATAAATAAGGGCATTGCATCCAAGACTAAGGAGGTTATAACTCCTCTGTACTTGACCCTTATCAGACCACTAGTTGACTACAATGTTCCCTTCTGTATGTATCTCACCAGACACCTGCAGCAACTGGAGAGACCACAGAGGCTTCGCACCAAAAGAATCCAGAGCCTCCAAAATGTGAATTGCATGAAAAGTTTCAAAGCCCTGTCACTGTACAATGTATCATACAGGCTGCTGAGATATGACCTGTGCCTGGCCTATGAAGCAGCCTCTGACTCTGCCCTAATGGAAATGCTGCACATCCGCAAATCACATGGGACAACAGTCACTTGCCCCAGGGATCTCAATCTAACCTGCAATATTAACAAAACATGTTGGAGAGACAGATATATATCCCATTGATTGCCACTCCTCCAGAATAATCTCCCATTTCATGTGAAGCAGAGCTCCTCAATGACTCTGTTTAACCGCAACCTTGACAGTTGAATGGCTGACCATAAATTTACCCCGGGGGTAGCACCTATGCCTCTGATGGACAGGGTTAGTCGGTGCTGATCATAGAATCTTTCTGCAAAAAGTAACAATCTAACTATGATCAATTAGGGTACACGCTAGGCTTGTAAAGGCCCTATGACCATTAACATAGTAACCTTGTATGAGCTTATAACATCATCACTGATATCCATTCTGCTGTCAACATCACTCTGCCATGCTTAAAGTACAGGATGTGGTGGTTGCTGGTGCTGAACCTGTACAGAAATATGTAAAGCTGCAGCTAATGTGACCTGTGACAGAATAATTTTTCCATAAAGGAATGATGCCCACACTTACCATGCAGTGTCTGTAGGTTTAATGTAACACCTCACGTTAATGGAGTATGTGATGAGACATGTAAAAGTCTTATGCACAAGGTATCATGCCAAGTGCATTTTAGCAGACTTTAATAAAACCAGCTACACATCAATGTTCCACACTGCGTGACTGCAGTTGTTCTAGGGGTCTGAAAGTGCTAATGTCAGCACCAGTCTTATGATTCCCGAAGCATACTCATTTGCACCAAAGTCATTCCCTCCTATAGGCAGACGATACTCCTCATACAGCATTAATGGTTGGACTGAGAAACTCAGCATCAATGTGCGATGGGTGATTACATTGTACCATTTTGCCTAACTTTTGTCCTGGCACCTCCCACCATGTCATTTACTCTCTTCCTACACTTTCCCAGGATGCACTTCCTTCCCCCTACTTCATTTATGTCAGTCACTACTTGATTCCACTCCGTAGCTCATTCTCTACTTGCTTTGGCCCCCTTTTACAGGAGAATAATTTTCATATGTTAGAGCATCCATGAAGATGTGATTTTTCTTTAGACTGAAGTTCTCTCCTGTGTCTTGCTACCTGCTTCAGCAACATTTTTTAACCTGTAAATAAATGTTGGGCAACAATTACACTTTCCTCATATGTATACAACTTCAAGCAATTATGGGTCATGAATATCAGTACATAATTTAAAAAAAGGATTGCAAGCACAGTAAGGCATTAATTTTGTGTTTGGAATAGTGTCCCTGTTATGCATTCTTCTCCTGCAACAGTAAAATATATACATGTAAGTGTTTATTGTAGGGGTGTGGTATGATGATTATTAATTTGTCATGTACCTCATGCCTTAGTTTATTGAAGGCAGCCTTTAATGTAGTCCGGTGTATTTCCCATGGCCAGAAGCCATTGTCTGCAGTAAGCTACTTCACAGATGTTAACAGCACTAATAATGGCATCTTGCACATTCCAAAGTGTCTCAGGTACAAGCAGACATGCCCAAATGAAATGTACTCTGCAAAGGCCAATAAATAAAATAAATTAGTAAATCTCAACTTTGAGTAGTAGTTAGAAGCAATTAGTGCATTGCCTAGGTCCTTCCATGGAACAACACATTGAGTGGAGACACGCATGGTGGGGACAATTCAGGGACACAAGTAATTTGATCATGCCACTAGAAAAATATTGTAGTATATAACCAATGCAAATGACCTCATATTAACAAGTTGTTGTTTTTGTCTTTTCCCGGTTAGGGGTCGCCACAGCGGAACTCCGGTCCGCTAATGATCGACAGTTGGTTTTTATGGTGTCGAGTTGCAAGCCCGACACCCAACCTTCAATGAAGACACACCCATTCAACACATGTCTTTTGAATGCCCACTCGACTGCGGGGAGGACATGCAGACTCCACACAGAAGGCACTCCCAACCCAAGCCGAGAATTGAACAGGAGAACCTCTTGCTGTGAGACAACACTACTACCGCTACACCACCGTGGAATTCTACCACATATTAACAAGTAAATCAGTGAAATATGTAAATGAGGGGAAGTTTATATGCAAATGTCAAAATCAAACAGGACATAGTGATTGAGAAATGTATTAAATTATTTATTTTTTTTACATTTGTTAACTGGGAAATTCCGACTGGACCAGGTCCATTTTCAGCAGAGGCCCAGTCGAGAAAAGCTCCGGCATAAAGTTATACAAATACAGTACATCCAACATAATACACAAAACAGGTTACATCATGTATGCTGAGCATAGTAATAGAACAAGAAATTAATAAAACACCCCAGGTAAAAGAAGATATAGAACATAGGTAAAAGACAAGGTCAGTTACAGTACATCCAGCATAATACACAAAACAGGTTTTATCATGTATGCTGAGCATAGTAATATAACAACAAGAAATTAATAAAACACTCCAGGTAAAAGCAGATATAGAACATAGGTAAAAGGACAGTGTCAGTTATACATTGGTAAGAGAAGAAAATATATCAAGTAAGATTCTACAGTTAAAAATACCCTTTCAGATGACCAAACCTACAGGGGATCAGAGATCCAGCACATGATCAGAGAGGAGTTTGGGGAGTTAATAGTAGTATGGGTAGGTTTATGTGATACAAGAGGCATGGTGATCAATTTTCTGAATGTCAGGACATTCCATGGAAGAGGATCATCTACAGAGAAGATACAAGAAGTGTCTGTACTAGCTGAGCAGTTTGTATTAATGAACACACTCTGAGACAGTGTCTATAACATTACATACAGTCAACGCACCTTATTGCAGCTAGGTCTGACAGTGGCTGTTACCGTTACCTCCACAACTCTGGCATAGTCATCTGATATTTGGACAGAACCCACACAGAATCATGAAGCATTCAGAAAATGTCTGTTTCAGTAGACACTAAGGTCTAGAAATATTAGCCATCCTCACTATGGGATTCAAGCATCCCAAAACGGGACACAGTAGAAGTTTCTCAGATATCTGCCTCACAAATTCTACACCAGTTCTTTCATGCATGGCTGCAGTATTTGGATGACTATATTTGGTTTGCACAGAGAGAACACAGAAACTATGTGGACATTCGACAGCATTCCTCTGAGGTTTTGGGGGCTACTGACTGCCCCCACACTGCTGTCAAGGTCATGCCTTCTCATAGCATCCAGCACATCAAACAGAAGGGCTTCTACTCCATCATCTGTCAGGTGATGTGTGGTACACAGGAGATTTATTTTTGTGTGTGCCTGTGTATGATCCAGGCAGTTTTCATCATCTCACATCTGGCATAAGTATAACTTACACCAGTAGTTTATGTGGCATGATTTCCACATATACACATAGTCCCCCTCACAGTCTGATATAAACTAAGTCCATGGACATAGGAGGCAGGCTACTCAGTGATGTCCACTGTTATGTTGCAGGTGAAACAGAATATGCCTCAGAGCCATAGTACATGGCCACCATCTGCAGCCTAAAAATCAAGGCTGAATTTGCATATAGCAATGCATTGTCACAGACTCTCAACGTCATTGAGTGTGTGTTCAAATTATTGAAAGTCCAGTTAGTTTGTCTGGATACATCAGGTAGTCCACTGCAGCATGCTCCACAGACACACAACAACATATATGTGGTCTGTGTCATGCTATACAATATGGTGCTAAGTAAAAAACTACAATGTGGGGGCACTATCACATTGCCAGAGACAGACTGTGATGATCAGCAAAAGAGCTGCCAGTTGAACAGTTGTCAAGGGAACTGACCACAGCTGTGAGGATCAGATGGATGCAGTATGAGCAGCGCTGGCAAAGAGGCAGCATCTGTTCCACAACAATGGGTTATGGAGAGAGAGCCTACAATAAAATTGAACATACAATCAAGCACCCAAGCTTTGCGCTTTATTATATTGTCTACCCATGTTGAGCATCAGGCATTAACCCACACAATCCATCTGAGGGGAGGGCAGGGCACAATCGTCATCATTTGCACAGTTGGGGTGGAGCACAGTAACAGAAAACATTAATGCTAATATAGCTGAAAGGGTTATGGATGGTGGATATGGTAGACAAGCACATGGCTAGCTATGATTCAGGGATCACATCTATGAACTAGTTGGAGCTTCCAGGAGATAAATATATTCAATGAGTTGTGAGCAAGCACTTTGTTAAGCTACTTAATAAGCAAAATAAGAATATTTCACTGAATTTAATGTTGTGCAGACAAAAATGAGAATGAAACAATAAAACTTGCTCTGAAAATGCAGATACAGAATAGAGCATTGCCTGATAGAAAGCAATGCTGTGCAGAAGGTAATTACTGAACTGAAAAACAGTGTGGAATTTAAGGTAGACACTAGAACTAAGTGGAACTAATTTTAAAGTGTTAGTTTCACCACAGTGTGAAAATCAGCTTGTAATCTGTTGGTGTATTCAGGGAATATATTTTAGCCAGTTTATCAGCTATTGCTGGTATATGATTGCAAATATGAATATATGTTTTGTTGCAAGCTTTGGTTTGGTTCAGACTATGAATCAAGTATATAGCATTGCTTAATATATGAGCAGCTAGCCATAGTCATAGGATTATAGGAAGTTACTAGGCTATTGGCCCTGAGGCCCTTACAAGCCTAGCCAAGAATTTAGCCCATGTTCCAAGTCAGCACTCTATGCTACTCTCCAGTAGGGACATAGGTGGAATCTGAGGGGTGTATTTGCTGTTCCCCATCCAGTTATCCAGGTTGCGCTTAAAAAGGTTTAATGAGTTACTCTGCTTTATGTGGACAGGGAGTCTATTCCACAAAAGGGAGAGTCTCTGGGACACAAATATGTCCTGCCAATAAGTCCTGTTGATGTCACAGACCAGTTTGAGGTCTCCTGTGTGGGTTGCTCAAGTGGAGCTTGACTTGCGGATATGCAGCAGTCTCATCAGGGTGGGGTCTGAAATTGCTTTGCATGCCAGACAGAGGTCACCTCTGAGGAGTCTGTAGGAGACTGAGTAGATGGACAGGGCTTTTAACCTATCTGTGTAGGGTAGATGTTTGAGGCCCTGGATTCTCCAGGTGAGGAATTTCTTTGGTCTCTCCATCTACTGCATGTGCTTTGTGAGGTACATGCCGAAAGGGGCATTGTATTCAATAATCAGTCTTATAAGGGTAGAATACAGGGATGTTATGACTACCTTCTGCCTGGATGAGATACCCCTTATTTATGAGGTGGGCCATGTAGAAAGCTTTCCATACAATGGAGGCAATATGGTGGTCAAAAGTCAGTTTGCTATCTACTTGGATTCCCAAGTCCATCATGACTGATTGCATGTTTAGTACTTTATTATCAGTGTGGTAATTTGTGGGAACATCATTCTCCCCAAAAGGGATGATGATGCATTTTTTGGCATTCAGTTTGAGCCCATGTTTCTGGCATTAGTCATTTGTTTGGGTGAGACCCTCTTGGAGAATGTTCACATCACTAGGGGAATTGATGACAGCACCCAGCTTGCAGTCATCTGCATACCTGGTCAGCCATAGCCCACTAGATTTGGCCTGCACCTCTGAGAAGTATATCCCAAACAACAGAGGCCCATGACCGATCCCTGGGGTACACCTCTTGTTACGAGTCTACTACTTGAGGTGGCTTCCCCTATTTTGACTAGGTGGGTTCCATCAGTGAGCCAGTTTGCTACCCATCTGGCAACATATGGATTGATGCCTAGTTGAGGGAGTTTATATATTACACCTGAGTGGGAAATAGTATCAAAGGTGGTATGAAGATGGTAAAACAAAAACATGGCATACAAGCATAGAAGTCTGCATGAATATGTCCAATTCAAATATTTTCCTGAGCGTTACTAAGACATACAGTAATCAAACCATTGCACAGCAATATAGGTAGTTCAGTTCAAATGATTAAGACATTAGCAGTAAAAAGTGGAATATAGAAAACTAAAACAATTAAACAGAATTATACTGTGGCAGATTCAGTATTACAATATCGTTCAGAAATATGTGGACTTGTTTAATGGTTTAGGTTGCTTGCCGGAGAATGCCTTATTAAAACATCTGCATATGCAGTATCAGTAGCACATGTGCCAAGAAGAGTAACAATAGCTTTAACGGAAAGAAAGATCATGCGCTGAAAATGCTGGAAAGCTTGGGTGTAACTGTGAGGCAATGAGAACCTACAACAGCTGTTAACAGTACAGCTACTGTAGTGAAGAACAACTTCTTCAGATTCTTTATAGGCTCTTTAAGACACACACATAGCAATTAAAAGACAGCACTGTCTCTTGCTAACATTTGAAGAATTGTCTCCACTATATCTCATGCAAAATAGCTTTAGGTAAAGATGTTAGTCTGAGTTTCTAGCAGCTCAAGCTAGATGAAGAAACCACAAAGTTTTAGCCTTTGTAATTTTAATGTGCCACTGAAAAGGTATACATTTCACAGTTATCTATTTGTACTTCATTAGACTTAGAAAAGCAGATTGTAGAATGACATGATGGAGCAGTCATTTTGTTGATGATTTACTGAAATTAAGTAAAATCATGGAGGAACATGATAAAGACTGATGAAACTGGGAGGTAGATTAGGACACCATTAATTGAAGTTGAACAGAAAGAAATACCAGATTACATAAACATTATGAAGTCTATGGGTCATATATTGATCTCAGATGAGTTACAGCTCTAATGAACATCTTTGGGAATGATGCAGTACTTTGCAAATTCCATACTAAAATATGCCAGACTGCTAATAATTTGAGAAATGTTTTATTTCATGGTATAACATGGTACAGAATGATAATGGTTGCCAGAAACAAGGCAAGGGTTTTGGAATATATAAGAAGTTTGTTACTGATGTACTAACATTTAAATATTCTAATATTAAAGAAGTTGACAATAGATGTTGGGCTGTTTGGTACAGGAGTATACATATTAAGGAACTAAACAAGTGTTAATCAAGAGTAATTACAGAAGTGCACACCAGATATATTCTAAAAAATGTGTTAGCTATACTGTATGGATATGAGCAATTTTGTGAGTGTATATATGGATGGCAAGTGTTGGCTGGGATTCATCATAAACCCTTGCAGGATATCTTCGGAATGTCTTTTTACATGATACCCTTAGGACTGCAAGGGATGTTACTTAACTCATTTCTTCCTATAGGAGCAACAGAATCCTGAATATTAATTTCTTCCAAAAATCATTTTCAAAAACTAGACTAGAAATAAATGTGCAAAACATTTCAGTAATAACAGACCCTAGAAAGTATCTTCTTCTTCTTTTGGCTTTATTTAGCACACACAGATCTTCACAATGACTATAGTATGAGCATATTAAGTCATAATCCTGACTGTATAACTAATAAAACAATATTAAGCCTAGTAACCATAATAGTAGACACTTGGTATCTTTAGCAGGTTTCTCTCTCCAGATATCAGCTTACAAATAAAATGCCATTTTGGCACAGTCATTTACATATATATTGTCAGAATATAAAGAAATAATGTACTTCTAATAATCTGAGATATGAACACTTTGTTACATCTCTGCATCTGTACTAGCTAAAGCTCAAGTAGCAAAATGCAAAATTGTTCACAGGGATGTAAACTTCCACTGGTATCTTACAGAGCTGTCCAGGCAGTATAGAGTTCTCTGCATTCAGCATATTACACCTTTCATAAAGTATGCTTATGAGCAATTATTTTATATACACTTATGTCCCTGTAAAAACAGTCTGCTACTATTCCATTGTTTTCTTGATATTTTGTGGGCTGTCTGATACCTTCTGGCAGTCACTCCATTCCAATGCACTCACCAATTTCTTCTCCAAATAGTGATCATTATTTTTATTTAAGTTTAAATTATACATTTGTGAACCTGACAAGCAGATTGGACACCAACTGTCAATCTTCAGGGGCAGCAAAGGAGCACTGTCTGATTAAATGACTTGCTTAAACCCATTCAGTAGGCAATGGAGGAAATTAGACGCTGTTCCCTGGACTTCTGGAAGCAGCTCATTGGCTGTCTGCAGCCTTACTCTTCTCTGCTAAGTGCCAGACTAATTTTGGCTTTACTCTGTTTTGCAGGGTGCTGATTGCACAGCTTTCATTCATTTTTTGGTATACTGACCTAACCCTGCAACCTAACTTCTGACATACCTATAACAACGCAGGGGCCTAGAATACCCATGACTTATGCATGTGTGCTTCCACACAAATAGAGTGAAGGCTATTATCACTTGCATGATAAGACTAAAGTGTCTGCTGTGTCCATATTGGTAACAAGCATGCCTCTCCTTGCTTGGTGGTAATGGACATACTGACACCAACAACACCACCCCCAACTTAGATGAGTCAGTATCTACCATTCACTCCCCCCACCAGATCTCCCAGCATGTGAGACACTAACTGAACTTGGGTTTCTAGAGTGTTGCAATGGTTTAATCATATGTTGTTTTCTGGTACCAAGAGTCATGTTTAATCAACTCCTGATATGAGGGATACCTCAGACTATTAAAATTATGTGAATTCCATAAAAACTGAACTATATAAATGCAATAGCAATACTTTCATTTCTACATGACCAGAGGTCCCCGTTTTTTTTTTCAGCCACTTTCATATTTGACCTGGTCAGTTATAGTTATATTATATTCAGCCTGCATACTTCTCAACCTCTTAGCATAAGAAATCAGGAAAAAGCCTAAAATAATGGGGGAGGCTCATGAATAGGGACAGATTTTTAAATATTGCTCTTAGATACTTATATAATTCAAAAACAAAAGTAGAGCAAAAGTCAAGACATTGACTATGAACCAAAATATACTTGGCAAGCCGTGAACTAAATGAATACCAGTATCTGTGAAATACAAAAAATTAATGTTAAGCACTTCCATTATTTATAAAGTTGCCAGACTAACAGGGTTTGTGTTGGCATGCATTTTCTGAAAGATATGAAGTCTGAAACTCAAAAGTATGTCATTATTATGGACTTCACTTCACAATGATTTGTCAGAAAACTATACATTTTATGAGGATTGTTATGAGGAATTTTATGAGGAACAGACCAAATGAGGTAAAAATCTGCACAGTTGAGAAGCATGGCAGCCTGTCATCAAAATATTGATGCAAATATGTAATATTATATACATGACTATAAAAAAGTATGATATATTAATTGCTGCTAATGCCTTTCACTCCACCTTCATGTCAGACTGCATATTTTCAATTACTGTTTGGAACCCTGAACTGAACTTCTACTTACTACACTCCATTAGGGAGTTATAAGAAACACTATACAAATATGCAGTATTTCATTACTACTGGTACATGCAAATGTTAGTATCTTAATTTATGCATGGTCCAGTGTGACATATGCTGTGCTTTTTTCATTCACCCACCCTCTTCTGTAAACATGTATGGTAATGGTATTCTGTTCCAGGTATTAAGATGTTTTATTTATTTATGTTTATTTATTGGCATTTGTTTACCAGGATAGTCCACTGGGCCATTAAGAGCCCATTTTCAGTGGAGGCCCCGGGGAGAAAAGCTCCAGCAGAATACAAGTAAATAAAACAAAACATAAACAATTGCTAAAACTTATAAACAGTATGCAAAAATAAGCAAGTAAATTCCATGAGAAAATGGGTCTGTATCACGGTATTAAAAAGTAATTTCATCGAACGGCACTGTACATCGAACTGCCATTCATCAAGATGTTTATAGTGAGATTGTGGTACAGTGAATATTGGAAAATTTGCTCATTCCTTACTGTAGTGCGATCTTGGTGGTGGTATATATAATTAGCAGGGGCGACTTTGATAAATTGCATTTTCAATGTAAATGCCGTTCGATTACAGGTCTTTTTGATTTCATAATATGGACCCGAGAAAATTATACACAGAGAGAAAATTAATCATTTTGGTGAAAATTATTAAATTTAATTATTTTGTGTATGGTTGTAATAAAAAATGTTATATCTTTAGGTCTGCTAAAAACTTTCATTCCATTGTCATGGTCTCCCCTGAAACTAGGCCACTAGTCTAGTTTGACTAACCCGGTAAACAAGGGATAAATAAAAATGTCAGACTATATGCTTTTAACACCTTTTTGGACTCATGAACAAGTCTCCCATTTTCCATAGGTTCATAGGTAGGTACTAAGCTATCTGCTGGAGGGCATTTATAAGCCTAGCCAGAGTGTGTCGGCTTTTGCCGCCCCATTGATTATTTAACTGATCCTCTGTCAAGCAGAGCCAATGAAGTGATCCCAGGGGTGTATTTTCTGTTAACCATCCATCCGTCAAGTCTTCTCTTGAAGAGTGTTAGTGAGGGGATATTCTGCAAGGGATTAACTAACAGAAATATTATACATTGGCTCAAGAAGATTGTCACTACTGAAGTGTCACATCAACCCCATGTGCAAAAATGGGAAAAAGGGGCTAAGGATGGATAGATGGTTTATACAGATATGTACATTTTGATAACCCTCGTTGATTTTAATATTTTTGTTTACATGTGGCTCAAGTACTTCTGTGGTGGTGCAGCGGTAGCATTGTTGCCTCACAGCAAGAGGTTCAACTGTTGGATTCTTGGCTGGAGTGCAGGGAGTGCCTTCTGTGTGGAGTCTGCATGTTCTCCCCGCAGTTGGGTGGGTGTCCAAAAGACATGTGTAAATGGGAATGCCTTCGTTGAAGCTTGAACGTCAAGCTGGCACCTCTGCGTTTGTGAAAATCTACTGTCAATCATTAGCGGACCGGAGTTCCACTGTGGTGACCCCGAACTGGGAAAAGCCGTAAGACAACAACAACATGTGGGTCAAAGATACTATTGCTGTGGTAGTATCCTTCACCTATCCTTTGTTAATGCTAGTTATTCCATGGACGTATCAGACTATATGTTTAATCATATTTTTATTATTCTGACCCCAAGTCCCTGTGTGTCATGACCATAGTTATAATGCTATAATTAGGGAATTATGGAAACATTCATAAATTTCTTCCTACTTATATTCATCTTCCTAGTTATTGAAATGACAAGTGCTAGTACTAATTCTTCCTTACAAGCAATGGGTTCAGGGCAGATGACCATCCATCAGACCATAACAGAATCCATGTACTGAATCATTCACATACAACATTCACATCTATGGGCAACTCAGAGTACCCTAATGTTCTCTAATGGTAAGGGCAATAGAACCCTGTAATTCCTTAATGTCAGTGGCATTTTAAAAATGACTCAAGTTCCTAATGTCAGTTCAGAGTACCCTCATATTTCCTAATGGCATGGACAATTCAAAGAGTTGTCGAATTTCCTAATGGCATAGCCAGGGGCAGCTAATGGTACTGGCTACTGGGCTGTAACTTCCCCATTTAAAAAAATAAAATGAAAACATATAAATATTCAGAAAGCCAGCTATTACTCTTCATTTAATAGTCAACTTTGTGATTTGCTTCTTGGCTGTTTGGGACTTTGCACACAATCAGATTTCCACATGAGTGGAGCTATGAAATAAAAAAAAAGAGAGCGAGAAAATATTCTTAATTCACTTGCCAGGTTGTTTTTAAAACAGCCCAGCATTAGGATTATTTCTCCAATCCACTCACTTGTAGGGAATTTCAAATACATAGTGGGCTGCTGCTGAAGAGGTGAGGTTGTCTTCAGATAGCCTCGGTCTACCGCATTAACGTAAGAGACATTTTTTTAATTGTTTTTTTTTTTTTTTAAACGGGCACTCTGTTACTGCCAGCATTTAGAAAGGTAAGTATTTAATGTGTATGTGTGTGTGTGTGTGTGTGTGTGTGTGTGTGTGTGTGTGTGTGTGTGTGTGTGTGTGTGTGTGTGTGTGTGTGTAGGGAGCAGAAGCTCTCAATTCTCCCAGATTTTGCCTTTTATGTTGTACTGTTTCTTGTAAAATTAATGTTTTTCTGGTAATTCACTGGGAGAAGTGCAGTTACTAGATAATGACAAACATTTGATTTTCAGCATAGCCCTCACAAATAGCATATTAACGCAAAGCCTGTTGCTCAAGCAACTTTTTGAAGTATATAAAGACAATAGCTGTCAAACAGCTGACCTTCCCAGTCAGTCAAACATGTGGCTGGAATTGGTGGTTGTGTGTGGTGGGGGGCATAGATGCTGTCAACTGTTGCTGGTTTTACAGAATGTCCCTGATTTTTTTGCAATGCATTTTGGTCTGTTTCTGCTTCTGAGTGTGTGTTTTCTGTGAAATCAATCAGCCTGCAAATAATGACTGATATTTGAGTTTCAACATAACACCCTTCAGAAAAAAAGTATGTTAATGCAAAGTCTGGTATTCTAGCAATTTTCTAAGTATGTTAGGGCATTTGTTTTCCTCGACTTTGATCCTTTGTCCCCTAATATTATTTATTTTTCTCTCTGATTCTTGAGCTAAATAAGAGGTTGAGAGGTGTGTGTGTGTGCATGTCTGTCGGGGGAGTTGTGAGTTGTACAACATATTCTGAGAGTGGTGAGCTGAGAAAGTACACGCCTTTTATATTGCTCAGTTGTCCAGATTGTCCAGATTTATGGCTCATATTTTTAGTCTGTTCCTCATAAAATTTGTGTTTTTCTGGCAAATCAGTGAGGTGATCTGAGGACTGATGTCACTAAATAATGGCAGACATTTGAGTTTCAGACTTCAAATTCTTCAGAAAATGTATGGTAAAACAATCCCTGTTACTCTAGAAAATTTCTAAGTTTATAAGAGCAATATTTAAAATATGTCACTATTTCTGGGCCTTTGCCCCCCCCCCCATTTTATAGGTTCATAGGTTCATAGGTTCATACTAGGCTATCTGCCCAAGGGCATTTATAAGCCTAGCCCATAGTTATTTGGCTTCATACCCCTTTATTTTGAATAAAACTATGCCTATTATTTTGCTGTGCCTCTGTCAAGCAGTGACACTGAAGTAATCCCTGGGGTATATCTACGATCCCCCATCCATTGGTCAAGATTCCTCTTGAACAAGGCCAGCGAGGTGCTCTGCCTCACATGTACCGGGATTTTGTTCCACAGCATAGGAGTCTCTGGGTGATGAATCTGTCCCTCCAGCATGTTCTATTAATAACCGTGTCAAGGTTTAAGTCTCCCCTTGTGGTTCTGAGGGATCTAGATTTTTGAGGTGAAGCATATTCAACAAATCAGGGTTTGACATGGCCTTATATGTCAGGCACAGGTCACCTCTGAGCAAGCGGTATGAGACTGAATAGAGCTGGAGTTCTTTCAGTCGGGCAGCATAAGACATATTTTGAGACCCTTTATCCTTTTGGTGAGGAACTTTTGGGGCCTTTCCAGCTGCTGCAGGTGTCTGGTCAGATACATTCGAATGGGGCATTGTACTCAATCATAGGTCTAATGAGTGATGAGTACAGGGGGATGACCTCCCTTGATCTAGATGTGAATCCCTTCATGATCAGGTGGGCAATGTAGAAGGTTTTCCTAACTACTTTAGCAACATGAGTGTCAAGCGAAGGCTACTGTCAACCTGGGTCCCCAGATCCCTGATGACTTCTTCTGTGCTCAGTGGATTGCCACCTATATGGTAGCTAGGGGTAACCTTGTTTTTCCCGAAGGGTATGACTATGCATTTCTTGGCATTTAACTTTAGGCCATGGCTCTGGCACCAGTTATCCGTTTCTGTGAGGCCCTTCTGAAGGATATCTGTGTCAGCTGTGTTTTCGACTATGGCCCAGTTTGCAGTCATCTGCAAACTTTGTCAGCCATAACCCTCCTGTGTTTGCTTGTACTTCAGAAAGTAGATGCCGAACAAGAGTGGACCCAGGACTGAGGCCCTGTGGGACACCACTTGTGACAGGCTTTGAGTCTGACATGGCTCCAGCAACTCTGACCCTGTGGGTTCTGTCACTTAGCCAGTTTGCAACCCATCTTGTTATGTATGGGTTTACATTCAAGCTGATGAGTTTTTGATGATACCTGAGTGGGTATTGTGTGAAGGCCTTTGCCAGGTCAAGGTAGGCTGTATGGACTGCCTTTCCTCATCAATGGCCTTGGTGACTGTCTCGAAAAAGTCAACCAAGTTTAAAAGGCATGATCTGCCTTTGACAAAGCCAAACTGGGTTGGATCCAAAGTCTGCAAGTTCCCTATGTCTTTATTTATGAGTTCCATTATGATCCTCTCCATGGCTTTGCAGATAAGGCTTGTCAAGCTAATGGCACGGTAATTTCAGGGTCGGTGGAGGCACCGCCCTTGTGAAGTGGGACCACAGTCGCCGTGCGCCACTCCTTGGGTACGTATCCTGAGGTGAGGCTAAGATTAAACAGCTGTCCTGACTGCGGGTTTAATTCCTGATTGAGTTCATGGAGCACACAGCCGGGGACACCATCCGGTCCCATGGATGCTGTGTTTTTGCTTTGGAGAGCAGTTCTCACCTGGGCGTTGGAGATGTTTGGGGGCTACAATCCTCTGGTATAGATATCTCTCCTTTTGGGGGAGGGGAGAAGTTTGCACTGAACCTGTCAGCCAGTATGTTGGCAATGTGTGTAGGTTCAGTAATCTTCACATCACTTTGAACTAATTCTGAGCATATCTGGGAGTTTCCTCCTAGGTTTCTAACATAGCTAAAGAAGGCCTTATGATTGTCTTTAGAATCCTTGGCGATTTTTCTCTCAAAATTTGCCTTGGATGATTTTGCCCAGATTTCTTGCACTAAGAGGTTGAGAGGTATGACACCTTTGTGGTAGTTTACAAAATTATTCATTTATTTTATTACAAAAAAAGTCACAGTCGTACAAGTGGTTGTAATTAATGACTGGTTTGTGTTAGTGTGTGTAGCATGTCTGTATGTGTGTACGAGCTGCTTGTATGGGTGTGTGTTTGTTAAAAAAAAAATTGTGGGCAACTGTTATTTTATTACTATCTTATATCAGAAGTGTACACAGCCAATAAATGCGGCTTTAATTGCTGGGTATGGAGACTGTTGGCTGGGCTGTGACATTCTGGTCAGGATGGGTGTGATAGCAACTCATTATTGGTACAGTGGTGCAGCACCACCATCTCACAGTGCTTGGTTCTCTACATTTTTGGCTACAATTCCTTCTGTATTGAGTCTGTGTGTACTCACTGTCTGTGTAGATTTTATCCAGGATCTCTGATTTCCACCTCCAAATAATCAGGTGCATAAAGTCTGTTTATGGCCATTTGTGGTTATATTTTCATCTCACTCTGACACCAGAAGAGGAAGTAGAAGGTAACTGCCTTTTTAAGAGAGATTATTGAGGCAGGCAATATTCCCAAATAGGGTTTATATATTCTTGCAAGCATTTGTTAATCTCAATTTATTGGGGCTACTATTTTGTTAGCTTTAAGCATTAACCTTTAGGCATCACTTTTTTCCCCCTGAAAGGAAAACAAGACTGACTTTCTTTCCATACTTATAATTTATGTTCAGGTCATCACTGGATTAAAAAATTATCAAAAGGCTCTTAAGATGCACGTCAGAGCATCTAGAACCCTATGACTTCTGGGTGCCTATCAGACTCCAGGCCCCCAACTCAGTTCAGTTAATCCCTCCACACTTAGAATCTTGGTTGGTTAGGGTATGTAAAAGGGTGGAGGAAAATGTTAAAAAGGAAGACAAATCATGCAAATACAAGACAGAATTAATCAGTATAGATGGTGTGGAGCTATGCTGCAGACAAGGGCACTGGTAAGGTGCAGGGTAACACACTACAGAGGGAGCTAATGGAGTCCTTTGTCTAAGACTGTATTTCACGTAAGGCTGATGTTGAGTGCAGTCAGATATCTGAGGTGTATATATTCTGTTAACTGACTGAGTGGGTGGTGAGGTAGTCTGTGGGTGAGTGACTAACCCATCTGTTGTCTGATCACAGGTAATAGTAGCTGACATGTCATAACAGAGCCCCACTCCCATTCCAATTATCCCCACCTATTCACTTACTTACTTCAGTCCTCCCTTGTTTAGAAGTCAACAGTCACCAGTACTTAGACTGCAACAGGTAAGGCAACTACTTTATCCTTGTTATATACTAGTGTCATATGTCATACAGTGGAATCATGGTCTCTTTTTTAGCTTACTAACTTACTGACTGCATTTCTCATGGACATATTTTTGGAATTAGCACTTTTTTTGCTGAGTGTTGTGTTATGGAGTTAAAAATATTGCACTTTTGTGCCTAATGGGTCTTGTACTGTTCACTTTTGCCTTGCTGACTGTAGTGGTTTTACGTTTAAATAATATTGCACTATTGTACCTCATTTTGTATAGCTGCTTGCTACTGGCAGTATCTAAAATTATACTGTATTGTTTCCTGTCAATGACAATAGGTGTTTAAACAAATTAATGCATCTTGGTTACCGATTGCACTTTTTCATCATTGGCATTGCTCATTTCTGGAAGTTACTGATCATTGATGTTGCTGCATTTCTGCTTGTTTCTGAATGCTGTGTTTTATAGCATTTAAAGCTACTGCTTTGCTGCACTGCACTAGAGAGTACAGGATTACCTGTGTGTGATACTTTTATTACCTGTCTGGCTGCTGTACTCATACTGCACTGAAACCACTTACATTATAGTTACTGCAACTGAAAGTATTAATTGACATTATACATAGGGTTAGAGTCTCCATTGCTAATTGTTTGTTACTCTTCATATTGCTAACTTATTAAACTTACAGGGATTCAGTATGTGAGAGGTATAAGGATTTACTTAACTTGGAGGTTATCTTCTCACCTTACAAAACATTCAGTAAGTACAACACACACACACAATACTTGGCACATAGCACTTCTGTTAAATCAGCTAACAATGAAGTTGTTTAGAGAACATAGACTAAACATCAGAGATAAGACTAAGAAACCTCGGACATTAGTTCACACAGCAACACACCCACCTTTACCTCTCACATCCATAACCAATTTATTTACCTCTAAGAGTCACAAGGAGTAGATTTCAGGTCTTTATGACTCAGAGACTATATCTAACTATAGTAATGTTTTAGTAATAAATGACTCTATTGTCAAGCATACAGGCTCCTCTGTCACCTAGCTGTCTTTCTGCAGCTGGGTTCATGGATGTAACAAGGGCTAATAGATATTATCTCAGACCTCATTGATCTGGACACTGAAAATTTTGAAACACTGGACCCTCATCAGTTCAGCTTTGCGAAGGGAAGGTCATGCCTCTTTAACTTCATTGAGTTCTTTGAAAAAAGTAACTGAAGCAGTGGTTAGAATCCCAGGTGTCATGTCTGAAAGCAAAGAAGTAACCAGTAGTGTACCATAGGGCTTAACTGTGGGCCCTCTACTATTTGCCAACTATTTCTCAGACCTGCAAGCTAACACCCCTGACCCACGGTTATCTAAGGTTTGCTACCAGCTGTAAATTAGGTGTTATTTGATCTTCCACTGACTCACAGTTGTGCCAACATTGGTTAGACCATGTTAACAACTGGTGCAACAGCAATAGTCTCAATTTAAATGTGAGAAAATGTAATGTAGTTCGGTTTGTAAACCAAATATTTGCGCATACCATGCAAGAGACACGCCTCTCCAATCAGACACTGTTGTAAGGGATCTAGGCACTCTTGTTGATAATTCTACATTGTTTGATTATCATGTCTCCGCAGTAGCTGGACTCCTCTAACTTCCAATAACATCTGTACTAGAATAAAATAATTCTTAATTCCTCTTTACTCATATTTCGTCAGACCCGTAATTGAGTATGATGTACATTTTGGATGTATTCAACCTTATTACTCAACTTGAGAGTCCTCAGATTCATAACCAAAAAGATCAGTAACATCAAAACAATTTATTTATCGGAAAATACTGTTAGCCCTGTCTATGTGCTTACTCTCATAAACTACTCCTTAGAGATTTGTATCAAGACTGTTGGGCAATGAAAGATCTGACCCTTTTTGAACTCCTATTCCTTCACAGAATTAAGGGTACCTCAAATGTCAGGTAAAAGGAAGTAAACCTTCATCAACAGATAAAAAAGACACATTTGTGTGATAGATTCATATCCCAACCTATCGCTCATCTCCGGTACAAACCCAGTACATATCATCCAGAGTAGCACCCTTGTCATCTCAAATGTAAACCTAGAAAATTGGATGGGCAGCCTCCAATTTTTCCCAGGCATATTGTGTGTTCTGTTCCTTATGGCTGGAGAAAACTTTTAAATACATTTTTTTTGCTGGGCTTGTAATATTATGCAGACTGATTGTCTAGTATTTACTTATGAACTTTGTTCGCTGAGAGTGACACATCATAAAGGAAAACATTGCAGAATAGCATCTAGGAATTAGTACATTTCACATGCATTTCAATATAAATGATACAATTATTACTTAAACTCAGTTTTTAGTAAAGCTAATCCAACTCTACCCTTGCTTAAACTAATTATATACACTATTTATAAAGCAAATAAAATTGATTACAACAATACATATTAATGTACACTCACAGAAACATTACATGGTAGCTAGTGTTCAGGTTATTTATAGTTCCCAGGAGCTCATAAGGTAGCTTTATTTTATTTCTTTAAGAAAAATGCAGATTTTGCCAAACTTCAAAATTTACTGTTGAATTTTTCACTTTCAGGTTAATAGTATTAACTGCATTATCATACATTATAATGTTTAATTCAATCAATTCAGAAACTATGTATGAATTAAGCTTTTTTCCTGTTCCTAGTTATTAATTTTCTAGTAACTGATAAAAGACAGTAAAGCAGGTGTACCAGTTAATTAACATATAGAGGAATGGAATCATTAAAGAGAACCAAGTCTTGGTTCATTGAAATTTGTTTCTTTTTAGTAATTGAGCTAATATTTAGAAATCAATCCAAACTTTAAGTAAATCTCACTCATAAATATGTTGACAGTCTGCCATAATCATGTTGTAATACATGGAATGTAATATGATGTACCGTCAGCTTCTATATGACGTCCCTTCCCAAACCAGAGAGAAGAACAGATGAGCGATAGACCAGACAGAAAATATTGTTACTCACTGCTATTACAAACAATATTAAAATGTACTGCAGATGTACTATAAGCTTAAAGTCACATGCTCCCATTAACATGTACAGAATATGTAACGAATACAGAGCATGAATATCCTATGCTTAATATGTAGCTGCATGAATATGTAATGATATACACATTGCAATGATAAGGGAAGGAATCCACAAATATAGATTTATTTCCAATAATCCTAACCTGTAATTGATATATCAGGGAAATGATTTATTTATGTGACATTTGTTAACCTGGTTAGTCTGAATGAGCAGCAGCCCTTTTTCAGAGGAAGCCTGAGGAGAAAAGCTCCAAATGGTACATGTAACACAAGTAATCAAATGACAGAGTGCAACAAAAACATTTAGAGTTCACTAAATATGACAACTTATCAGACAGAAAAAAAAAAAAACTGCTAGAGAATGTACAGTGACTTAAAACATATTGAGGTTCAACAAGTAACATACAGTACTAAGAGATTAAAAAAAAACTAAGATAATGTTCACACTCATGCAAACATTAAAGTGAGCAATTAAATTATTAATGTATACTCTATACAAGGCACAGAAATTGTTCCTTTCCCCAAATCCAGACCTTTTAGGATCAGAATATGTTAATTTGGAGCAACAGAGGGTCTTGTGCTCTTTGAGAGATGGGGTCTTCCATATAAATAAACATATATATTTGTTTTTTTTTATTATTCTGTATATCAAACCACCATTTCAGTAAGTTAATTTCTGAGAAAAGGCATTCAAAGTAAATATGCTCTGTGGACTAACTTGTAAAGAAATGCAAAGCATGTGTACAGGTAATGCACATTGTATTTGACGAATGTTACGATGCTGACATAATCAGGTTTTAAAAAGGATCACCTCTTCAGTATTATTCTACCTCTTTTATTGAAATGTTGTTAATGTGAAACAAACAATAACGTTTATGTGCAAATATTTTGCTGGCAGTTGGGATAAATAAGGATATTACTAACACTTTCCTAACTAAGATAACTCATCAAAAGAGTTTTTTCTGCATCTTCACTCCCATACATTTTTTATTTTGAAAACTTGTTTATTTCCTTTGTTGACCAGGATAAGCAAAATGAGTCAATTCAATGCCCCATTTTATATAGAAAAAATAGTATCGATTTATGATATTGACTAGAGAAATACATTGATGTAAACAATGGAATACCAGTTAAGATTTTTCACCTACATGCTAAAACTGTATTATACAGAGCATATACAGTTAATAGGCATATGGCACTATCGAGCATATAGAGTTAATAGGCATATGGCACTATCGAGCATATACAGTTAATAGGCATATGGCACTATCGAGCATATACAGTTAATAGGCATATGGCACTATCGAGCATATACAGTTAATAGGCATATGGCACTATCGAGCATATACAGTTAATAGGCATATGGCACTATCGGCATATACAGTTAATAGGCATATGGCACATTCGAGTATATACAGTTAATAGGCATATGGCACTATCGGGCATATAGAGTTAATAGGCATATGGCACTATCGAGCATATAGAGTTAATAGGCATATGGCACTATCGAGCATATAGAGTTAATAGGCATATGGCACTATCGAGCATATACAGTTAATAGGCATATGGCACTCCCGAGGCATATACAGTTAATAGGCATATGGCACTATCGAGCATATACAGTTAATAGGCATATGGCACTGTCTTGGACGTTCACTCAGTTACTCAAAACTCCATTCTCTCTCTGTAGAAAATTGGCTTTCCAGCAATAAGCTTAATGCAAACAAAATTAAACTTATTTCTCTGTCTAAATCTCTTTTCCATCATAATATTTTATTTAGTATTTCATCTCTTAACAACACCCTCATAAACATTGAAACTCACATTAAGCTATTGGGTGCAATCATAGATGACCAACTTAAATTTGATCTACATGTATTAAATTCTGTTAGGAAGACACATCAAAAACTTGGATTGATTTACAGAAATAAAAATGGATCAGATATACCCCGGGGTTACTTCTTCCTCTTCAAACTCATCAGCTTGAATGTAAACCCATACATCACAAGATGGGTTGCAAACTGGCTAAGTGACAGAACCCACAGGGTCAGAGTTGCTGGAGCCATGTCAGACTCAAAGCCTGTCACAAGTGGTGTCCCACAGGGCTCAGTCCTGGGTCCACTCTTGTTCGGCATCTACTTTTCTGAAGTACAAGCAAACACAGGAGGGTTATGGCTGACAAAGTTTGCAAATGACTGCAAACTGGGCCATAGTCGAAAACACATCTGACACAGATATCCTTCAGAAGGGCCTCACAGAAACGGATAACTGGTGCCAGAGCCATGGCCTAAAGTTAAATGCCAAGAAATGCATAGTCATACCCTTCGGGAAAAACAAGGTTACCCCTAGCTACCATATAGGTGGCAATCCACTGAGCACAGAAGAAGTCATCAGGGATCTGGGGACCCAGGTTGACAGTAGCGTGTCGTTTGACACTCATGTTGCTAAAGTAGTTAGGAAAACCTTCTACATTGCCCACCTGATCATGATGGGATTCACATCTAGATCAAGGGAGGTCATCGCCCTGTACTCATCACTCATTAGACCTATGATTGAGTACAGTGCCCCATTCGAATGTATCTGACCAGACACCTGCAGCAGCTGGAAAGGCCCCAAAAGTTCCTCACCAAAAGGATAAAGGGTCTCAAAAATATGTCTTATGCTGCCCGACTGAAAGAACTCCAGCTCTATTCAGTCTCATACCGCTTGCTCAGAGGTGACCTGTGCCTGACATATAAGGCCATGTCAAACCCTGATTTGATGAATATGCTTCACCTCAAAAATCTAGATCCCTCAGAACCACAAGGGCGGAGACTTAAACCTTGACACTGTTATTAATAGAACATGCTGGAGGGACAGATTCATCACCCAGAGGCTCCCTATGCTGTGGAACAAAATCCCGGTACATGTGAGGCAGAGCACCTCGCTGGCCTTGTTCAAGAGGAATCTTGACCAATGGATGGGGGATCGCAGATATACCCCAGGGATTACTTCAGTGTCACTGCTTGACAGAGGCACAGCAAAATAATAGGCATAGTTTTATTCAAACTAAAGGGGTGGCGAAAGCCAAATAACTATGGGCTAGGCTTATAAATGCCCTTGGGCAGATAGCCTAGTATGAACCTATGAACCTATAATCATGTTGTAATACATGGAATGTAATATGATGCACCGTCAGCTTCTATATGACGTCCCTTCCCAAACCAGAGAGAAGAACAGATGAGCGATAGACCAGACAGAAAATATTGTTACTCACTGCTATTACAAACAATATTAAAATGTACTGCAGATGTACTATAAGCTTAAAGTCACATGCTCCCATTAACATGTACAGAATATGTAACGAATACAGAGCATGAATATCCTATGCTTAATATGTAGCTGCATGAATATGTAATGATATACACATTGCAATGATAAGGGAAGGAATCCACAAATATAGATTTATTTCCAATAATCCTAACCTGTAATTGATATATCAGGGAAATGATTTATTTATGTGACATTTGTTAACCTGGTTAGTCTGAATGAGCAGCAGCCCTTTTTCAGAGGAAGCCTGAGGAGAAAAGCTACAAATGGTACATGTAACACAAGTAATCAAATGACAGAGTGCAATAAAAACATTTAGAGTTCACTAAATATGACAACTTATCAGACAGAAAAAAAAACATGCTAGAGAATGTACAGTGACTTAAAACATATTGAGGTTCAACAAGTAACATACAGTACTAAGAGATTAAAAAAACTAAGATAATGTTCACACTCATGCAAACATTAAAGTGAGCAATTAAATTATAAATGTATACTCTATACAAGGCACAGAAATTGTTCCTTTCCCCAAATCCAGACCTTTCAGGATCAGAATATGTTAATTTGGAGCAACAGAGGGTCTTGTGCTCTTTGAGAGATGGGGTCTTCCATATAAATAAACATATGTATTTGTTTTTTTTATTATTCTGTATATCAAGCCACCATTTCAGTAAGTTAATTTCTGAGAAAAGGCATTCAAAGTAAATATGCTCTGTGGACTAACTTGTAAAGAAATGCAAAGCATGTGTACAGGTAATGCACATTGTATTTGACGAATGTTACGATGCTGACATAATCAGGTTTTAAAAAGGATCACCTCTTCAGTATTATTCTACCTCTTTTATTGAAATGTTGTTAATGTGAAACAAACAATAGCGTTTATGTGCAAATATTTTGCTGGCAGTTGGGATAAATAAGGATATTACTAACACTTTCCTAACTAAGATAACTCATCAAAAGAGTTTTTTCTGCATCTTCACTCCCATACATTTTTTATTTTGAAAACTTGTTTATTTCCTTTGTTGACCAGGATAAGCAAAATGAGTCAATTCAATGCCCCATTTTATATAGAAAAAATAGTATCGTTTATGATATTGACTAGAGAAATACATTGATGTAAACAATGGAATACCAGTTAAGATTTTTCACCCTACATGCTAAAACTGTATTATACAGAGCATATACAGTTAATAGGCATATGGCACTATCGAGCATATAGAGTTAATAGGCATATGGCACTATCGAGCATATACAATTAATAGGCATATGGCACTATCGTGCATATACAGTTAATAGGCATATGGCACTATCGAGCATATACAGTTAATAGGCATATGGCACTATCGAGCATATACAGTTAATAGGCATATGGCACTATCGAGCATATACAGTTAATAGGCATATGGCACTATCGAGCATATACAGTTAATAGGCATATGGCACTATCGAGCATATACAGTTAATAGGCATATGGCACTATCTTGGACGTTCACTCAGTTACTCAAAACTCCATTCTCTCTCTGTAGAAAATTGGCTTTCCAGCAATAAGCTTATACTTAATGCAAACAAAATTAAACTTATTTTTCTGTCTAAATCTCTTTTCCATCATAATATTTTATTTAGTATTTCATCTCTTAACAACACCCTCATAAACATTGAAACTCACATTAAGCTATTGGGTGCAATCATAGATGACCAACTTAAATTTGATCTACATGTATTAAATTCTGTTAGGAAGACACATCAAAAACTTGGATTGATTTACAGAAATAAAAAATAACTCACTAATGATTCAAGACTTTCTCTTGCCCATGCCTACCTCCTTACCTCCCTCCTGTATGCCTCCCCAGTCTTAACCAACCTACAGTCCTCCCATAAGACCAAGCTTAAACTAACCTGTAATAAAATTGCAATATTCGCTGCTAATCAACCCTGCAATGCTCACCACTGCCTCCCTTTAAGAACTCCTCACTAGCTTGAACTTCTCCAGCTGCTTTTAATCTCTCAGCTGTCACTGATTCACTCCATCCATAAAAAACCTTCCTTCTGCCCATCCATCTCTTCCCTTATATCCCTTTACACCCCCTCCCACTCTCTGCAGACCTTTGATCAGTTTCTGTTCACTATCCACAAGCCTAAAAAAAAGTAATAGGACATCACTTATGTAGCTATTCAGTTGCCCCAGCCTGGAACAAACTCCCACTGAACATTACAAATCTTCCCCAAACTCATACCTTCAAAAAGGTTTTAAAAGAAGCAATACAACTCATGGATCTGCTCATGCCAAAAAGCCATCATAACATCTTTAGGCTACTAACTGACATTGTCTGCTAACTTCATCTTCTTACTCTACTCATCGTATCTACTCTATTTGTCTCTCTTTTTCCCTTCCCTCAGACTTAAACTTCTCTACATCCTGGTTTCTCTTTATTCTCTGTCTATCTTATGTTTCCCTACTACTACCCTTTATGTCTTCCCTAGTAAGCCCCACCACTTATTTAACTTTTTTCTTTCTCTAATAACATACATTTTTATTTAAACTTCTAAACTGTATACTATGTATTTAAAATATTCTGTAAATTCTGTTATATGTTTGCAAACATCTTTTGAACGTATCTTTTGCAGTTGTAATGGTTTTCTGTGTAGGGCTCTCCCCTTCCCCGGGCCTCCGCTGAAAATAGGCTATTGCTCAGTTGGACATCCCTGGTTAACAAATGTCAAAATACAATAAATATGCACTTTAATACCAACATAGCTGTATTTACATTTAGTGTCCAGGTTAGTGAACCTGTATTCTACAATAGTGGGAGGTAGAAATGAATATATTCATCAAATATATTTACATGAATACACTTGCAACTGTAAACATTTTGAATTGAGGCTGTCTGGCTAAAACATTTACCTGAGAATGCAGTTCAGTGCTGTACACAAAGACAGCTGTTGTTGCTTATTCAATTATTTTTTAGTTGTTGAGTAGAAATGAAAATCGGACAAAATCTTTTAATTTTTAGTGGCAAAAAGTTATATTGTTAGACAGAGAATGTAAGATTTGGCTTTGAGAGTAGGTATATTTGTAAATTTGGACAATTCCCTGTATGGTACAGTGTTTATATGGCTTATGAACGATATTGTATATAATTTTGAGCTGTGTGATAATCATGCTATTTTGTAGATGAGGCCAGTCTAATTTATTTAATAACATCCAGTGATGTGTTTTGTTTGAAAGTTAGCTTCAAATCTGGCTGTCTGTTGTAGGTTTGTTTCACTTTATGTATTTCAGTTTTTTGTAGGCTGATAGAAGTGGTGAAACTTAAAGGGGGAGGAAGCAAGAGTGCCCTGGCAGTTGTGTAGCAATCATGAAGAGATGGGTACAATTTTGCATTATAAATATTTGCATATCAATTTGTTATCTCGCTGGTAAAGTCATGGTTTTCTTGGAAATCATTTTCTAAAATTCTGTGTTAACTGGGTGTTTCACAGAGATCACATGCCATTTTCAAGGAGAATGCTGCCACTGCTGCCTGGTTTTTAGCTGTTGTGTTATCCTAAAATCAGTTATTCAGTTATTGTTTTCAAGCCTGGAATTCAACACAAATTTTTTTTTCAATACTTCATATTTTGCACAATGTTTTCAATTTTATTGTAAGAGAAGTATTAAGAAGGCTAAAGGGGAAACTTTTGATGAAATGCACACCACATTACTCATTGCTATCTACCAAAGTTTGAGTCATATTGTCTGTTATATTAAAGCATCCAGTTCAGAGTGAATTTTTATCAGTAGTAGGATAACCACTGATCATTTAAAACTAGTCCTGGCAACTTGTCAATAGCAGCAAAAAATTAAGTTTCAGTATATTAGTTGTGTCATGAAGAGGGCTTCCATGTAAAGGGAATTGGAAGAGAATATGTCTATCACTTTCTTGACTGAACTGAAAACAATTCTGCTTTCACAGAAATGTCAGCATTGCAAATACATTTAAGTAGCTCAAAATGTGGTGTTCCATGTTATACATAAATTTGTTTTAAGGCTTCTAACTGGAGAAGAATTTCCGTTTGTTCTCTTACAATACCTAATATTGCATTAAGCAGGGCTGTTTCTAAAAAAAAGTTACTAACTGCACTATATCTGCCGAGAACTTTGACTATGTTGGTCTGTTTGTTATCTTAACTAGAGGAAACCAATGCCATTACATCAGATAAGTAAGAATGTTGTGGTCATTTTTGGCTTCTAGTCATTGTCTCTTGACACGGAAAACTCTGTTATGTTGCAATTGTAAATTTCTGCAATACTGATCTGATGAAACCTATTCAAATATATTTTCAGAATAGCAATCTTACAGGGCTTCTTTTTCAATAAGTGATAGTTTTCTTGCACGCTGAATAAGTTATGCTCTTCTAACCTGACAGAACTCCATGGACTTTATTTGTGCTGAAGCATGAATTGTACTTGGCTTGTAGGTATAGTCTGTTTCATTTTAAATATGGTGAAATGTAAATTATGAGTGCATTCTGACATTTACTGGAAAAGAAAAGATGTCCGTTACTTTACTTAATGTAGTGTTACAAGTGTTTCCATTTAAAGACCAAATGAAAGTTGCAAATCCAGTAACTTATACATTTTATAGTTTATTATATTTACATGATAAAAGAATAACATGCAGTTAAATCTTACACTTGTAAATAGTTTTAGTGGCACACAGCATAATCTGCATTCATTGATATATGTTCTTTATGGTGGCACATTGTTGTCTTATACAGCACAAAACTCCAGCTGGTTACAGGCTGGGGTGCCATCTGAGCAGAGTCTACCTGTCCTTTCTGGGTGGGTGTGCCTTTTCGCAAGGGTGTCTGCTTTCCCCCTTCATCAGTCTCATCTAGCATCTAATCCATTCCTTACTCAGTAATTGCATGGATAGTGTTCCTTTATAGGCTTGAAAAGAATGTCAGAAATTCGATGCATGTAGAATGCTTTGTTAGTGGGAAGTTGTTCATTGTTGTCATACATCTGCAGTTTTGCTAAAGAATAAGTGCCCTGAGGCTGAACAGCAATGACTTCTATCGTATGCCTTGACTGGTTCTACTACAAGAGCTCTAGTCCCAAGCACTCTAAACCCACTGTTTGAAAACCAGGGTCTTGAGTATCTTGTAGCTCGTAGGCATAGTGATGGTCATACTTAAATATGAGTTTGGGAGCACAGTTATGGAGAGGGAGCTGGAAGGGGATTTTAGGACTAGGGAGTAGGGAGTTTTAGGTTTAGGGACTAATTGGGAAATTTAGGTTTGGGGGATAGGAGTTTTAGGTTTAGGCAGCAGTCAGAGTCTTAAAGATTAGGAGTGGGAATGGAGGTTTATGGTTAAATACTAAGGAATCAGGTTAGAAACTGGGTGGGAGTTTTAGGTTTAGGCTGTGGTGAGGCTATGTAGCTCAATTCCTCAGAGCTGCTCTTGATTTAGCTACTTCACCTGAGAGTTACAGAGAATCTGTGGCATCCAAAGCCACCTGCTGCTGCTCCTGTTTTTTTGGCTTTTCCCGGTTAAGGGTCACCACAGCGGAACTCCGGTCCGCTAATGATTATCAGTAGATTTTTACGGTGCCGAGGTGCCAGCCCAACCTTCAACGAAGGCACGCCCATGCATGTCATTCGAATGCCACTTGACCGCAGGGAGGACACACAGACTCCACACAGAAGGCGCTCCAGCCAAGAATCGAATGGGAGAACCTCTTGCTGTGAGGCGACAATGCTACCGCTGCACCACCATGGCTATCCAAAGCCACCTGCTGCTAAAAGAGCAAAAATAAGTATCATTTTGCACCTCTGCTGATTATTTTTACTGCATTTCATAAGATGCCTGTATTAATTGTTACATTTCTCAGACTTTAGTAGATTTTAAAAGCTGAACTGTTTCCACTGCTATAGTACTTAATCACATTGTGTCTGCTAATTTTATAGGACAGTACTATCTACTGTAGATTATGTGGTTTCCCTGTATTTGAGCTCTAAAACCCACATTTTTACATTGAGTGTTTTCTGACTGCACTCTTGTGGCAGAAGTGTGCTGTAGCAAACCTGCTTGAGTTGGGGGCTGTTGGCTGAAACCTTATTGTGTACTTTCCTGATTGGTCTGTAGACCTTTCTGTTGTAAAATCTGTTTTTGATTCTATATAACTCCAGTATTTGTTCTAGGCTGCTCTCCATGCAGAGGATATTAACAGTGCCTTGTAAAGATGCAACCACCATTAAGTTAAAATTTCACATAGGATAACTATCTCTGCAACCTTCCCCAGGCCCACTGCTGCTCTAGGATCATCTGAGATGCATGCAGAGCAGCATCACCATGTTGTATAGCTGCACTTTACACTGAGTATAGCACCCATTCCTCATCCGTGCACCGTCGCCCCACTCCACTTAAATCTCCCCACTCTTCTCCCTGGTTAAATCCATCGTAAAAAAACTGAAACCATGGATAGGCACTTTCCTGCTATTTCTGTGGCCAGCCTGGTGGACATGGGTGTACTGAGGCAACATAACAATTGTCTCATGTATACTAACAACAACTTAATCCTGAAACAGACGCAGTATGTGAGAAATGTAGTTACAAAATGAAAACTGAGACACACCTCTCATACTGACTAATCAAATAACAAACAGGTTGTAAGCAGACTCAAATCATTTCTCTTCACTAAATAAGGTCTCATCACATAAACCCACATATGCGGAGGTACTCACAAGTAACTTAGCAAAACCTCAGAGGCATCCCATACGCTGCCCCCAGAAACCACATGCAAACAAAACCAAGTCAACACCAGCCACGACACACAAAAATACTTATTACAGTGTCTGCACAGGTAAAACCCGTAAGACAAAGCACCACACATTCAAACATCTTGGTCATAGGAGACCCTATAGTGAGACACACAGATGCCCCCTTCACCAGGTTGGATAAAGAGAGTGTTACAGTCCGTTGCCTGTCAGGGGCCAGGATTTGTTAGATCACACAGGCACTCAGGTCACCCAACCACAATCACCAGTATGACTCAGTCATAGTCCATGTGGGTGTAAATGACCTGGGGTTGGGAGGGTAGCCTAATGGTTAAGGTGTTTGCCTTACAAACACAAGGTGCAGGGGTTGAGTCTCACAAGGGATAATTGGCTAGGCTTAAAATGGCTCACAAGGGCAGTTAGCTTAGTACTAACCTATGTACCTCCCTAGACTGTATGAAGAGAGAGATGATGGACCTCTCTGAATACATGTCACAGGCTGGTATGAGCTTCACAGTGAGCTGCATTCTGCCCTCACCAAGGATGATACCACAATACAAACAGAAAATTATTGATTTCAATAACTGGCATAGCTACCGGTGTCATTTCAAGGGGATCCAGTATTTGTCAGCCTGGGACAGCATGATCGACAGACCATGCTGCTTTGCCAGAGATGGTTTTTACCTGTTGTTGCTAGGTTTTTGAATACTGGCCAAGGCATTAGCCACCTGTACAGTGCCTTTTTTAGGTTGTGCCAAACCAACAGATCTACCCGTGTAACAAATTCATCTAATGCCAAGATGAAGGTACTACTCCTTAGTGCTAGGAATCTTAACAATAAACTGCACTCCCAGGAAGCACTCCTCACCCTGGAGAATGCTGACATCTTTGCAGTTACAGAGACATTGTACAGAGACAAGGCTACGGAAATCACCCCTACAGTGTAAGGCTACAATGCCTATCATATATGCAGACCAACCTCTGAAAAGGAAAAAAAATGAGAGGAGGAAGCATTTCAGTTTACATAAAAAACAATCACACCTGTAGATTAGTCAAGCAGGATGACTCACCTGAACTACTCCATCTCTAGCTGACTATAGGCAAAATCTCCCACCATATCATTGCTAGCTACACGTCCCCAACCATAAACCAAGAAAACTACTCTGTCTACCTGAAGTTACTAGAATCACCTACCATTTAGCCCAACATGTTACTCATTCCCCTTCATAAACTGGGGAATGCACATTACCACTAACATGCAGGCTCAGATATTCCTGGACTTTCTCAATGCAAATGCTCACAAGCAGCTGGTCTGCACTCCTTCTAGGGGCTTAAATATCCTTGACATAGGGCAGCATTACAAGCCCCCAGTGTAGTGTCCTCATTGGTAAGATCAGATCATAAATTGGTCTTTGAAATAAATGTAATGATAGAACCCTCATCAAACCCTAAAACCCTAAAGGATTTTTATAAAGCAAATTACCTTCTATTAAGTGATAGGAGGAGCTTTAAAATTACCTGTGTTAACTCCAAAAATACAGAGGACTATGCAGGTCTAGCTGAAAAAACAAGCCACCTTGGTGGATCTCTGGCATAAATAGACCATACAACAGAAGGAAGAAATTCCTAACTAGAAGTGAGTGTGAGGGTACACAACAGACAAAAAAATCCAGCATTAGTCTCAACAGGCAAATCAGAGAACTAATCAAGTCTTAAAAAGCCAAATATGAAACTAAAATAGCCTCCCAAGCAAAGGATAACCACAAAATATTTTTTAGTTATGTCTGAAATCTTAAGGGAAATGCTCAGCAATGTGTTGAGGTGGCTGCAGATGGCACTACTTCTACTCACCCAAAGGAAATAGCAAACTTGCTGGCTGATAAATTCAGCATAAATTTCACTCCATCATCACCTCCAGCCACTTACCATGAAATACCCCCTACCATTCCTTTGCCTTTCATCACAAAAGAACAGGTTGTCAACACAGTCTCTAAAACTAGAAACATGGCATCACTGGGCCCCTCACAGAATCCTAGGGTGCCTATTAGCTTGAAATATGCCTTAGCAGACCCACTCAGATCTCTATTTAACCATAGTTTCCAGACGGGCTTTGTCCTAGTAGAGTGAAGGACAAAAACACTCATCCCTCTGCCCAAGACGGGACCATCAACTAACCCAGGAAACTACTGACCCATAAGTCTGACTAGCCTCATATGCAAGGCTATGGAAAGATAATCATGGATCTGATTAACAATGATATAAGAAATCTATAGACTCTAGATCCAACCCAGTTCAGCTTCATCAAAGGCAGGTCCTGTCTGCTCAGTCTGGTGGACTACTTTGAGAAGGTCATCAAGGCCAAGGAGGAGGGTAAGACAGTGCATACTGCCAAGCTTGACCTGGCCAATGCATTTGACACCCACACCCCAAGCAGGTATTATAGATAAACTCACAAAATGGAGCATAAACCTCTGGGTCACCAGATGGATAGCCTAATGGCTTATGGATAGGACACATGTTGTTTGAGTGGGGGAATCCACATCCACCAAGAGGTTAGTCACCAGTGGAGTTCCACAGGGCTCACTGCTGAGCCCTCTCCTGATTGGGATATACTTCTCAGATGTCATGGCAAATGTAGATGGCCTTTGGCTGACATATTTTGTTGATCACTGCAAGTTAGGGGCAATCACTGACTCTTCAAACAATGATGATATTCTACAGAAAGGTCTGACACAGACTAATGACTGGTATCAGAGCCATAGCCTCAAACTAAATGTGAAGTGCATAATAATACCCTTTGGAAAATCAAATACCCTAGCAAACTACAACATTGATAGCACTCCCTCCAAGAGTTGGACCCAGTGGTGAGAGATCTGAGTACTCAGAAGATAATGTGAGCTTGGACCACTGTGTGTCCATGATGTTTAGAAAATCATTCCATTTGACTCAGCTTATAAGTAATGGCATGGCATCTAGATCTTAGGATATCCTAGTACCACTGTGCTTGTCCCTCATCAGACCAATAACAAAGTACAATGCACCCTTTTAGCATGTACATCACTAGGCACCTGCAACAGTTGGAGTGTCCTCAGAGGTTTCTCACCAAAAAAGTACAGGGTATAACCAACATGTCATATGTAGAGTGATTAAAAGCCCTATCACTATATTCAGTTTCCTACTGATTACTTAGGGATAATCTATGCCTGGCCTACAAGGCAGTCTCTGACCCAGCCCTGATGGAAATGTTGCATGTTCACAAAACTAACTGCATGAAGGTTACCCACTCCAAAAATCTAAACCTGATCTCTTACCTGAATAGATCATGCTGGAGAGACAGATGTGTCCCAGAGATTTCCCCTCCTGTGGAATAGGCTTCCTATTCACATGAAGCAAAGTCCTTCCCTGACTATTTTCAAGTGTAATCTGGACCAGTGGATAGGAAATCACAAATTCATTCCTGGAGTGGTGTGCATGTCCCTTATGGACAAAGGCAGTCTGTAAAAATAGTCAAAACCATACTTGTTGACCCTTTTAATCTTTCCCCTAAAGATAGAAAATTGGGTAAAATCTGGATAAAACTGGTTAGGCTTGTAAGGGCTCAAGCTATTAGTCTAGTAATCTCCTATGAACATGTGAACCTATAGAATCCAGTGTTGGTAAGGCTATGCACAAATGGGAGACTGGACTAGTGCGAGTTAAAACGCTTGTATTTTCATTGCTGTGTAGTATACAGGATCTGGTATTGGGAGGTGTACGATGGAATGGGAGATCAGAGTATGGGAGTTCAAGCACTTGCTTATTCAAACAGGGGCAATGAGCAAGTGTCTTCCAAGCTACTAGCACACAGGCACATCTAGTAGACCCCACCTTCTCTACTGTCAGTGATTCTGGTGAAGTCTGCTTCAACTTGTATATAGACACACAAATATATGTAATATATATATTTCACAAATTATACTAACCAATTTAATTTCTGTGGCTGTGCAATTCAAGTATCAACAGAGAGCACACACTTTGGATGTGTGCACTTTCATCTCAATCCTTGTTAAAGACTTCTTCAGAAATTAAATCATACATTTGCTTCCTTTAAATGTTATTTAAAGCAAGGTCATGTGACAAAATAACACTAATTGTTTGTGAATCAGTATTAAAACTATGACTAAAAAGTCATTCATTTTTCCTCATGAGTTCTTAAATATAGAAATGAATGAATTACAAACATCACTCTTCTAATTCACTATTTTAAACATGTATGCTTTAAAATAAATTTCATACTGATGTTTATTAAGACCGAGTCAATGGCTAACACCAAACATTAACTGCCAATGAACCTTCTGAGCTTCTTGAATGTTGTTATTGTTTCCACATCTGTCTCCAAGCAAAACACTTTCAAGGAACGAAATGTAAATTTATTTGAATTTGCAGCATATCATTCTGTGCTTTATGAAATCATTCTCCTTTTTAGTGCAAGTACCTGGTGCTTAAATATGCATTGCAAAAGCTTTCTGGAGGATCTTATTAAATAAAAGCTGTGACAGTTGATGTATCTGGCTAAGTAGATAACACTGTCTGTGTTACAACTGAGCATTCCAGGAGCACAATACTCTTTTTAATGTGTAGCACAAGCAAAAAGGAAACCTATCTGTGTACCTGAAATATGCACACTTGCCACATGTGTAAGTGTCCTTTTCTTTCTGTGTATCCTGGCACTTAGAGGTATCTCCAATAAATGTTTAATATCAGTTCCCATTTTATTGTCAAATATGGGGATGATTCCAGTACTTAATCCATTTATTTCACAATATAATTTTCATTTTCCAGTTGTTAATCATTACATCTTTTCCAAAGAATGTGCCAACCCAAAGGTACAATTAAAGTCACTTTTTTGAAAATGAATGGTGAAACCTTTATTGTAAAGTAATTTACTGCTTGAATAGACAAAACTTATACCAGTCTATCCCATTTTACCTAGCTATAAATCACTACAGTTATATTTCTAGAGTAATCTCTTTCTACAAATAACTGTTCAATATATCTAAATTTTTCAAAAATGCCACATTTTCGTGTTAGTATAGAAAGCCTTGTAAACTCCCGATTGTCACATTCTTATTAATATGCCAAGGATAGTAACTTTGAGAAAAAGTACATATGGACTAACAGTTTTTTTTTTTTCTAAAGACGTCATCATGAACATTTTACTCATTATTGCCCCATTTCAGGACAGCAAACTCTTTTGGGCAGTATTATCAAATCTCAAAAAAGAAATGCATTTAGTTTCTTCAAGAAAAAAACTTTGAATTCAGTGAAGGAATCTTCTCAAATAAAAAAAGTTAATACAATAAACAAACCTTTACTTTCTGAAAGCACTGTCTAACTTCAGTTTATGAATGAATATTCAAATATGATGCCTAGAAAATTCACCACATGAGAAAGTATTTCACAGACATAAACACCTACTGGTAGAAACCAACAGGGGGTCCTACATAACCATTAGAATGGACCAGACTACCATGCTACATTATGTTCAGTTTTCAATAGAGTCACACGAAATTACATTTCTTCAGGGGGAGGAATGGAATACATTTTCAAAATTAGGAATTATGATTTATTGAATCTATTGCCTTTAACCCAAGCAATGCACTGTACACTACATGACCAAGCAGCTAGCTTTATTGTCTAGAAATGTTTTATAGGAAAGTCTGAAAACATTGCAGATGTTGGCATTTGTAGGTAGGGCCACACTGAGAAGAATGGTATATTAAAAAAAAGAAGAAAAGAAAATAGATGCTGTGTTAGAACCCAAACTTCATCAGTAAGTCTCCACATACAAGGGAAAGAACATTGTTGATGTTATCACCAATAAGTATTTGATGAATTGAGTAAAGTCAGATAATCACTTGGCACTTGTGATCATGAAAATTGGTTGCAATCCTTGGAGTATTGTGGAGAAAAGAATAAAAGCTAAGACCTGTGGCCATGTCTGGGTAACCTTTGGTCTACTTGATACCTGATTTTGTTGCTTTTCCTTAGTTGAAAGTAAGATTTCTCCACATCTGACATCCTGGAGGTAGGAGCTGAATATATAGAAGTGTGGAATACATTAATGAATGAGAAAGAAAGGGAATAAAATACTGGATAAGAAAAAGACATACATCTCAACTGTCCAAATTTTTCTCAGAATGTCCAGATTTTGGCTCATATATTTGGTCTGTTCCTCATAAAATTTGTGGTTTTCTGGCAAATCACAGGATGATTTGAGGATTGAAGTCACTAAATGATGTACGTTTGAGTTTCAGACTTAAAATCATCCAGAAAATGCTGTTTTGAAATCTAATACTAATGTTAAAATCAAAGATTGTAAGCATATATAACTTGTTTTAAAGAATTTAAGGACTTTTTTATTAAATAAATCCTTTCCTTTATAGAAATTAATAATATAGAAGATACTTCAGAAATGTATTTATGGGATGCACCAAAAGCATATCTTTTTGGTAAAGCCACTAATTGGTTGTCAAATAAAAAAAAAACAATGAGATAAAGAATTAAATGAAATACAATAAATACTTGATAAGTTAAAATCAGAAAGTCAGACAAAAATAATACAGAAGAGATTAATAATCTAAACAAAAATACATCAAAATCTTAGACCATCAAACTAAAATCAACCTTGAGAAGTTTAAGATGATTAACTTTACCTTTATCCGAAAATGTATGTGTAATTTATTCACAAAAACAAAATTATTCACTAACTCCAATCACACAGAAGAAGTCTACTCACATGGGAAAAAAGGAACATAAATAGAAGATATGCTAAAGGAACTCAGAGATTATTATAATAAAATGAATCAAAATAATATATTAGATCCAGAAAAAATAATTAAAACATTTATCAAAAAATTTATATAATAACTAAACTGATGACCAAATGATATTGACAAACCAATCCATCTGAACTTCAAACTCAAATTTCTAAACTGAAACTTAATAAAGCACCAGGTAATGATGGGATTATATCTGAACTTTATAAACTGTTACCCAAAAAAGCCCTAGACATACTACACAAGGTTGTTTTTATCTATAGTCAAGGACCTAGCTAACGTTCCTCTTTCCTAGAAATGCACCCTTATCTCTCCCGTTTTAAAAACTGACAAACATCCTACTGAATGTTCTTCATACAACCCAATTTCACTTTTAAATGTAGATTATAAATTGTTTGTGGCAATCCATGCTAATAGATTAAAATATACTCTACCCTCCATGATTGACGAAGATTAAACTGGCTTTATCTTAAACAGAAATATCTGCTGTATTGGTTTCAATTAATGAAAGATGAAAAGCTACATTCTGTTAAGAACAAATATAATTTAGATAAAGACATGTGGCTAGATGTACACTCCTACAGAAAACATGTAGAAGGTAGAATTATGTTAATGCAACCAAAGATAAGAGATCATATCCCAAAATTAATCAAATATCTAATATTCTTAAGGCAATAAAACACATTGGAACAGGGTCTCTTATCTAAATTATACAGAGCTGTGAGGAGAGAAACTAAAAGTTGCAGTAATATTTATTGTAACTGTTATACCCAAATTAATAATAGACCTCCAAGTAAAGAAGATTAAAAATAATTCTAATATCTTCTAAACACACAACTTCATCTCTTAGATGGAACCTCTTTACATGGAAATTTTTGCATAGATGTTTCTTCACACCACATAAAATTGAATTAATGTTCAAGCAGAAACAAGTTTGTTGGTGATGTAAACAGAACTTAAAGCAGATTGGCAATGCATGTTTTTGACTGTACTGTCTTAACACCTTATTGGAATAACATTAATCTCTTTTTACAGGCTTTTTGTAGAGATAAATTTGCTTTATCTAAATCACTAATCCTTTTTAACACTCCTATTTTTATGTTTGTTAAAATATTAACTATCACATTTTGTGGACTATACTATCTATAGCAAGAAAGGTTATAACTCAGAAATGGAAGAATGAATCTATGCCCTCCTTCAAAGAATTTATAAATATTACAACTGAAGTATGAAACCTGGAAATCATTACATTTAAATCAAGAACAACCAGGATTACCTTGTGCT